>NC_046156.1:194397135-194691303 GCF_011064425.1 Rattus rattus
AATAGCCCCTTTTATGCCGCATAGACGAAGTTACTAGAAGCCTACAGATAACCAATTTGGCAAGAGGGAAATAGTTAGAAGTGATTTGAGTTGTTTTGGGGGATGGAAACAGGATCATGGGGAGAAATTTTACTTACATTGTGTGTGTGTATGTGTGTGTGTGTGTGTGTGTGTGTGTGTGTGTGCATGCGCTTAGATTCCAAAACATAGACCATGTAGGTGTTGGCAAGTCCTGAGGCCCAGAAGAAAGCCTGGAGTTTTTGTAATAAGGAAGAATGAAGAAAATAAGCATCTTACAAAGGAAGAACTTGAGGTGACTTTACTTGCTTTGTAACCAACCAAGTCTTTCCAGTGTTTTACTGTATCTGAAGTCTAGGGAAGCTTATATGGCATTTAAGTGTTAACCTGACGTCCGCACTTGACAAAGAGTGGGGCAGATAAAAAAAATGACCCTAAAGAGGAAAATCGTGGATGCTCAGATAAAACCACTGTTAAAATCTATGCAGGTTTTGTTTTTCTCTGTGACTACCTGCATAAATAAATACACGTATCACCAAGCAAATATCTTACTCCACCTCCTGTTGTATGGTCTGCTTTTCTCCTTTGAGATTGTTTTAAAACATCCATATTTACAGCAGTTAGGTTTATAGAAGAGTTGAGAGATAGTTGTAGTGTACAAGAAAGTCTGTGAGAGCCAGGCTTGGTGGCCACTCGTATAATCCCAGGCACTGGGAGACTCATTGCCTGTGTGGGCCACAGAGTGAGTTCAAAACCAGCTTGATTGAGCTAAAAAGTCGAAATATGGCCAAGAGTAAAGCTCGTTGGTACTATTGACCTGCTGTGTGCGAAATCCTGGGTTCAACCCCAAGTGCTGAAAACCCTAACTAAACCAAAGCAAAGCAGGCGATAGGGAGGGAGGGAAGAAGGGAAGGGAGGAAAAGAGGGAGGAGAAGGGGGAAGATGGTAGAGTTCTGGGGCTGTCCTCAGCCCGTCCCATCCCGGTATCTAGCCTTGCTGAGGGAGCAGGCGAGGATGCTAGCTGTCACCTTAGAAGCTCTCACCTCTTAGGTCCTATTCTTTTTATCTCGCACTTGGGTCTCATGAAACACTCTCTTAGAACTTCTAATGCTGACTCCAATCCTAACTGCCACCTCCCCAACCGGCATAAATGTCAAATTTCAAGATCTCGGCTTTATCCCTTATGCGTGTTAGCAGGCTTGCCAGGTGGTAGGCCAATTAGTATATTTTTGTAAGGTGTAAAAATGTCTTTTCTTCATGGGGGGAACAATGAGTCCATCTGCTCTCTGTATTCCTTCCCCCACCCTACACCCCATCTCATCCTTCGTGGAAAAAAAAATCATTTAATTTTCAGGAATAAATTATGCAACTGTAAATGATATTTTCTAGTTTTTTTTTTTTTGAAGGAGAGTAATTTTTTATCATGAAAACTTCTCTTGAACTAGTAAATCCATGTTATATTTTAAAATTTATGGGCATTAAGTTGATGTACGAAATTACTTTTTTTTTTTTTTTTAATTTGAGAGTATTGCATTTTACTTTAAAAATGAACCCGCCAAGAAGATAGAGTTCTGACATCCCTCTCTCACTGTAAGAGCGGAAAATTAATGTTTAGCTAGCAAAGCAAGTGACAAAGACAGACTTGAACCTTGTCTTCGGGCTTCAATAGTACAACCAAGGTGAAAAGAGAATCTTTAATCTCGGAAGGCGTGGGGGGGGTGGGGCGGGGCTAAGGTTCACTCCTGGTTACTGCCTGTTTGTTTTCCCTTGGATTCCAGGCAGTAAACTGTGAAGCTGTTTCTCTTTGCCCTTAAGTGGCAGTGGAGAGCAGTGGGTAATGATGATTCAGTCCCTCTGCCTGTCTCCAGTATCAGAGTCCAACAGCCAGGGCCAGCCACATCCCTTTCTTACACTGTGACGTGAGTCATTCCATGGGACATGTGACGGTCAGTGGGATAGTTTTTACAAAACTCTAGAGAATGTTAAAACTCCAAGATGCTGATCACATTTTGGGTTTGCCATAATCTGCCGCAGGATGACAAGAGTTTGATGCCTATTCTAGATAAGATGAGAGTTTAATAGCAAATATTCTAGAAACTTGGGGAAAGTTTTACGTCACCCGGTCCCTCTGCATTTTTTTCCTACTCTTTTTTCTTCTTCTTTTTTTAAATATCTATATCTGTATCTACAACTATCTATATCTATATTTATCTATATACTCTTTTTAAAGATATATATACTCTTTTTTAAAGATATATATATATATATACTTTTTTTAAAGATACATACACACACACACATATATAAGTGTACATATAAGTGTACATATAAGTACACTGTAGTTGTCTTCAGATACACTAGAAGAGGGCATCAGATCTCATTACAGATGGTTGTGAGTCACTCTGTGGTTGATGGGAATTGAACTCAGGACCTCTGGAAGAGCAGTCACTGCTCTTAACTGCTGAGCCATCTCTCCAGCCCGTGCTTTTCTATTCTTTCTTTACAGTGCGTATATGCACACATGCTCACATTCATACAGGCGTGTGTGGCATGAGACGGATGTGGAGGTCGGAGGGTAGTTTACAGAGTCACTCTGCTCCTTCTATCATGTGGGTTCCAGTGACTGAACTCAGGTGGTCAGGTTCTGCTGCGAGCCCCTTTGCCTGCTGAGCCATCCACTGACACACATTGGCTCTCTGTGTCCCTTTCATGATAGGTGGGCTTTGCTGTGGTGTGAGCTGGGAAGGGTTTAGAATTGCTATCTTTTCCACTCAGCAGACCGCTTGTCATCTGGATTCAGCACAAGAGTCCCCGTTCTTTGGATAGAAAGACTTCAGCCTTGGGTTTGGACAGACCCTGTTGGAACCTGGCTCTGCATCATCTTAGGCATGCGACCTTGGCAGGCCACCTCACCTCTCTGGAAAACATTTTTTTCTGGGCCTTAGATAAAACAGATTTGTAAAGCCTCTAGGCAGAAGCGGGCAAGCTCCAGCTTGCATGCGTGCTGTGGTTTGGAGATCGTGTTTGTTAGAATGCAGCTTCCGTCATTTGCTTAGGGATCCCTGTGTTTCCTTGGCCTGTAGAACTGAACTGAACTGCTCTAGCACAGACTCCAGCCTACGATGCCGGAAACACTTAGTGTGGACCTCTTCTGTAACCTTAGCACACTGTTCCCCTAGGGAATGCCTTGCAGATTGATGCGCTCAGTAGATGAATATTTCTCCCTTTTCCCACCCTCTACAGTAAGTTCCATTTTCTTTAGCCGTTCAGTTCAGAAGAAAGAAAGCTGAGGCAGGGCCTTCTCTAGAGACCTTCCTAGAACTCCAACACGTTTCTGGAACAGAGCCTGAGCCACGACGACTACACAGGACAGAGCCTGTCAAAGGAGGCTTCTCCGTGGCCCCCCTACACTACTGGTAGCATGTGTTGACTTGAACTGGGCGCCATGCTTGCCATAGGAGTAGAGGTTTTGCTAATCCGGGTTTAAGTGCAGGCGGGTAGGGCAGATTGCAACATATCCAATTTAATTGAGATTATTCCTCTTTATAGATGACTTAGCGTATCTAATCTCTCTTCAAGGGCTTTTAAGCCCACCCCCTAAACACTGAGATTTCCCCATTTGTAAACACACTCTAGTCCTTAGACATCACAGAGGCCATATTTCACAAAAGACTTCGTGTGGCGTTAACAACGGAGCTCCTGAAGCGAAGCGACGCGGAGACATTTAAAAGGAAACATCCTCAGAGGAACAATAAGGATTTTTCCTGTGCTTATTTTGTTTTGCCTTTTAAGCAAAGCGAGACTCCAAATTCCTCAGCAGATTTAATTAGGGACACGCTCGTGTCTAGTAGAAAACCCCAGACTGGGAAGAGATCGTGGAGGAATGTGCTTGAAGAGAGTCTGTGACTGATGACAACCTCCCCTGTGAAACACTGGAGAGACGAGGCACTTGGAACTGTGTAGGGCGGTTAGACTTGAAGTAAGCTGGGCTTGGAATAACTGCTGATGTGGTTCAGTAGGTAGAAGTACATGGCACAAAAGCCCGGCACCCTGAGGTGAATCCCGGGAAACCACATGAAGGTGGTGAGAGAAAACTCAGTCTCCACAGCACTGCTCTACGGCCTCCATATGTATGCTGTGACACACTTTACACATGTACCACACACACACACACACACACACACACACACACACGCATGCACACTAATAATAATAATTTTATTTTTAATGATTTTGAGGACATTTTGGAAATATAGCTCCCTAGACAGCCAGTGTAGACTCCTGTTGAGTTCCATTCTAGTAAAAGACCTGTCTCAAACTACAAAAAAAAGTTGGGGTTGGGGATTTAGCTCAGTGGTAGAGCGCTTGCCTAGGAAGCGCAAGGCCCTGGGTTCGGTCCCCAGCTCCGAAAAAAAAAAAAAAAAAAAAAAAAAAAAAAAAAGTTGACTGCACCAGAGTAATGACACCTGAGGTCTTCTGGCCTTCATATGCACCCTCACATATGAGTACACACACACACACACACAGACACACACACAGAGAGAGGAGAGAGAGAGAGAGAGAGCGCGAGAGAGCGAGCATAAGTTTGTTTTCAGAAACAAACAGAGCGCTTGTGGAGGCTAGAGGACAATTTGTAGCCAGGCATTGTGGTATACAACTATAATCCCAGCACTCAGAGGCAGAGGCAGAGGCAGAGGCAGAGGCAGAGAGGGGCAGAGAGAGAGGCAGAGAGAGGCAGAGGCAGGTAGATTTTGACTAGTTTAAGACCAGTCTGGTCTACAAAGTAAGTTCCAGGCCAGGCAGAGTCACACAGTGAGACCTATGTCAAAACAAAACAAAAACAAACAAGAAAAAGAAAGAGAAAGAAAAGAAAAAAAGGCAGTGATTTGTGAGAGTTTGTGCTCTCCCTCCATCGCGTAGGTCCCAGGGATCAGACAGGACATCGTGCTTGGAAGCAAGTGCCTTTACCACCCAGCCATCTCACTGATGATCTCTGTTCAGGATTTTAACACGAACCTGTGCTTTAAAATACTCTGAAGACGTGATGAGACCGTGGCCTTACGTTTTGCCGAGCTTCCCCCACCCAGCGTCGTTACTGCCTTCCGACACCATCTCACAGAGTACCCGTGCCTCTGGGAGATCAGTTTCCGGTTAGCACTGACCCCAGCACGATGGCGCAATGGTGTCTTGAGGCGCCATCCTTATGCCAGTGAAGTGCCTGGCACGTGACAGACACTTAATAAAGCTTTATTGACGGAAAGCACCCCTCAGTGAGCATTCTCAGGCATTGCTTCTTTCTGCCTTTGGGCTCTTTCCTTAGGATGAATTCCCAGAATAGAGATTTCTAGGCCAAAGTGACGTTGAACATGTTTATGAATCTTAATACTTAACGCCAAGGCGTTTATATGTCTACTTGGAGGCGCTTCCAAGTCTGTGGTTCTCATCTCGCAGTGCTGCACTATTGCTAGGTTAGCAGTCTGCTGTCCCATATTTTCTCAAGTAAAAAGTGACAGTGGGACGGTCTGTCGTCGCCAAATTCAAGGCTGGAATGAGCACTGCATATGCTTCAAGATGGAGCCCATCTATAAAATGTAAATTCCTCCTGGAGAACTTGAGAAGTAGAGGGAAGTGGCTAGAAAAGGCAAGGATAAAGGTTACTGTCTTAGGGACCGACAGAGGGACGTGGTTAGCAGAGGCAAGGTGTCCCATAAAGGATATTGTCTTAGGGGCCAAGCCCCCTGGAGTTTCGCTGCTGCTCTGAACTTTTCTCAAGCTGCTATCCGTATTTCCAATAAAGCAACTGCATACGGATTTTTAATCTGTTTTTCTCCCTCAACACAGTGTTCAAATATGAAACATTGCTAAATGGAAATTGCTGTTAATGGCCGTCCCAAGGTCTGCTTTTATCAAAGCTTGGAGCTGTTGGTCTGATGTCTGCTGCAGTTCTCTCTTCGGTTGATCTGATTTGTGTTTGTGAGAGAAGAAAGAGCTCCCATGCTGGGACCTTGGGAAACACTTAGTCCCCACTCCCATCCCCCGCCCCACCATCCCCCGCTGGTTTGATATTTCCACTTCCTTCATCTCTTAGTATTTGGGCAGCCTCATAAATTACTCCTGATAAATAGTTATAGCCGTCTCTGGTACAAGTGTGAGATCGAGAAACACAGTCACTCAAATGACATAAGGCATCAGATAGTGTCAGTGGGCTCTAAACGGAGCAGGACGAGAGAACTATTGTGTTAAAGCTGCACGTTGGAGGCTCTCGATGATAATGGATTAAAAGGCTCAGCGTATATTCTGAAGAATTTTGACATATGACTGCCCTAAGTTACATATTCCTACGTGTGCATTCGTCTCTGCCAGCTGGGTCGATCCGCTCTCAAGGTTGAAACTCAAGTTTCTGGAGGGAGAGGCAGATAAAGGAGTTGTTAGCAAGTGACTGTGCTCACGAGACTTGGTTGTAGCTTTCAGATAGATTTTTTTTTTTTTCTTTTGCAACACTCAACCCTGTGGGCCGCAACCTAGTTAAGTATGTTGAGACCCTTTAAGAAGTCAGATAGTAGCGTGCTAACACCTGCCCACGTGTTGGGCGTCCCACACTGTCAGCTATCAGGATTCTGTGAGCAGTGAAATCAGTGTGTCCCACTCTGTCCCTTCTTAAAGACCCAAGTGACTGCTGGAGACTCAAAGGAGGACGCCTCTCCCTGGATCCTGTATTCTGTTACCCAGACATGGCCAAGTGTCTCTCCTTGGTGTGTGTTGCAAGGAAGGGATTGTGGGACCAGGAATAGATCCTCCTAATCTGGCCTTCTTATAACTCCTCCGAGAGACTGGGTTACTTACAAACATATGGGAGTTGGGGCGGATGCCGGGTAATGGGACTGTGCTATCTGAGTGTTAAGACGACAGTTTGGGAAGGGCCCTTGCCCCAAGCTTCTCCATGCACTCATCCCATTTAGCTTTTCTGGTCACTGCTTTATCTTGGTGTTGAGCATACTCACCTTGTATATCTGGGCTCCAGAACCGCTTCCATTGTGCAAAAGAGAACCCCCAAACTTACCGCATAACACCTTCTTATTACCTGGCACCTTGAGAGGCACCCGAGGGTGCCAATAATACCCTGGCAACAACTCTTCCAGTATTTCGTGGAAATGGAATCATTCAGTATCTGTCTTTTGGTGGCTGGCCACGTCTTCTTCCCTCGGGGTTCATTCCCGTTGTAGCATGTGTCTGAGATCCTTTTAAAGGTTCATACTATTCCGTTGCACGCGTATAAACCTCCCCTCCCCTCCTTAGTACCCTGCATCTAGGCAGTTGGGTTTGTTCCACTTTTGCCCATGATGAAAACTACTGCTGTGAACGTGGGTATGCAGATAGCTCTGTAAGAGTCTGTCGTCAGTGTTTTGGGGCATATACCTAGGAGATACGTTGCCAGAGCCTATGAAGGTTCTGTTTGCCACTTTTAAGAATCTCTGTGCCGTTTTCCTCTGTAGCCGTTTTACGTTTCCTCCAGTGGTGCATAAGGGTTCCTGCTTCTCCAAATCACCACCAGCCTTTATTGTTCATTTGCTTCCATTTCTTCTTTTTGAGACAGGGTTTCTCTGCGTAGTCCAGGCTGTCTTGGAACTTGCTTCTTACACCAGTCTGGCCTGAACTCAGAGATTCGCCTGCCTCTGCCTCCTGAGTATTGGAATTAAAAGCACATGCTACTACACCCAGCCATTTTCTTTTCTTCTCCTCTCCGCTCCGCTCCTCTCCTCTCCTCTCTTCTTTTCTTCCTTTTTCCCTTCCTTCCTTTCTAATGGTAGTCGTTACTGAGTGTAAAATTCATTCAAGATTTGTGATTTTCATATGAACGTGGTTTTTTTTCTTAGCTTAGAAAGACTTTTGAGTACATTTTCTAAGAAGGATTGTGGAATCTTAAAATATCACCCAGTGACATTCCATCACTATTTTGAGACAGTTGGGACTAATTCTCGTTGATTTAAAAAAAAAAAAAAGTGAGCTGGGTTTATGTTTCTTGGATTTTAATTCCATGGGTACCAAAACTTGCTTGGGGAACCCTGAAAGAAGTGGTTCCTGTTGTACATGTGTCAGTGAGAGAGAGAGAATGAAAAAAGGTCAGGCAGCAATGACGGGGTGCCCTGGAGAGCCTGGTGCCTCTCAGGGTCCCAGGATGCACTTCTGCTTCTTCGTCTTCAGAGTAGTGCTTTTTAAGAGGTTTATTCACTTTTATTTTGCACGTACATCTGAGTGTCTGCGTGCTCGGCAGCTGTGGGCCTGATGCCCATGGAGGTCAGAAGAGGTCATTGACCCTCTGGAACTGGAACTCGAGGTGGTTGGGAGCTGCCCGATGTGGGCGCCAGGGACTGACCCCAGCTCTTCTGCAAGAGCAGCCAGGGGTCTTAACCATTGAGCCATCTCTGCAGCACCGCAGAATAATATTTTTAAACTCGTAAAATAAGACTCATTAGCAGGAAAACCAGACTTTTTTTTTTAAAGTCCCCACAACCATATCAAGTACTTGTGGTCTATGTGGTTCTTTTAGAAGCGTCCGGATGAGAATCTAGAGGCAGGTCTGAGAGTGATCATGCCTTTGAATTGTTGGTGATTGGGCATAATTTTTCCATGTGTCTCTAGTAGCCAAAGTGTATGAAAACATACGTGATTTATCTTGGTGACAAGAGCATGGGAGGGGCATACAAGCATTTGTAGTGGAAGAAATATCATGGTTCTGTTAGTCACATGTTGGTTAATGACAATATAATTATTACTTTGATTTTTTTTTTACTTTGTTTTTGTTCAACCAGTCTAAGTTCATGGACTATGAATTCTGTAACTATGCCTCCTCCCAAAGCTACAGACTCTAGCTTAGAAATAATTGAATTCGAAACTTCTTGGTGGTGCCGGCTACTTCGAGGCTGTAACAGAAAAGGCTTGATGTAGATGGCCTCTGGGGTGTCCCGACACCAGTCCTGGGAAGGGGTGCAATGCCAGCAAAGTAACTTGAGATTCCTCTTACCTGGAAGTGAGCAGTCAGGAGCCCTCTGCCTTGTTTCTTGTACCTAGCACATAGCTAGGAAAGTTTAGAACAAACATTGCCCAAGTAGTAGAGGCAACAACGCCCATATCATTTGACTTTGGAGAGACCCACAGGTAGAGGCTTGTGGAATGAATACATGTGTGTCATCAAAAGAAGCTATATCTTCCAGTATCTTCCCATATGTTCATTATAACCACAGGCTATCCCACAGTTTATTGACGCTGAGGCTTCAAATACCGTATAAGGTAATTACTTCCCTTCTCAGCTAAGAAGAAAACTGTAGAGTAAGGACTAACCACGACAAAGCATATTCTGTAGTTGTTTGAAACAATGTCTAGCTCTTTAGCCCAGGCTAGACTCAGCTTTGCCAGTGCTGGGATTATAGGCAGGCACCACCCATCCTGGTGCTTCTGATAGTCATAAAGTCGTTATCTTCCTTAGGGTTTATAAGTATTTGGATGATCAAGGTCTGTGTATGTTCTGAATAAAGGAATTAGCGTGCGGTATACAGCCTAACCCTTCCAGACAGGAAAGGCATGGCTTCTCATCATCCACTTACCAGCTTTGCCCTTTGGAGATGGGAACATAAGAGATATGGGAGAGTTATAAACTCTAAAGAATATCATACCATACTCTTAGTACAAGCGTCTCACAGTCATGTCTTCCAGAGAGGAGGAACATTGTGCAGTCAGCCACTGGAGTTAGTCTAGATCCGTGCTACCTGATAGACTGGGCAGTAACGTGTTGGACAAGCTCTCTGCTCATCTGCTTGTGAAAGGTAACCCCCTTGAATTAAGAGGGGTGCTTTGTAAACCCAGAATCATTTCAAGGTTAAGAGGTCCTCTTCAAATTAGACGGGAGGCTTGAAGCATGGAGTGCAAGCAGTCTTTCCCCTCTCAGCTCCTCCCAGGGATCAATGTCTTCTATTGACTCTTCTGTTGCTTGCGTCCAATTTTCTATCATGGCCATTTGTGTTAACCATCAGGAAACTGAATAATTGTGCATCATATTCCCTTAGGCAAAATTTCTCCTCCTGTAGTAGTTGATGCTACAAAATTATGTTCATAGGAGATAGAAAAAATTCATTATTTCTTTGTTTATGTGAATTGCTGTTTTGCTTGCATGTATGTCAGATCTTGGGGTTACCAACAGTTGTGAGTTGCCATGTGGGTACTGGAGCTGGGGCAAACCCCAGGTCCTCTGGAAGAACAGTCAGTGCTCTTAACCACGGAGCCAACTCTCCAGACCCACAATCTATTATTTTTAGTGAGTAGAGGATGACCCAGAGGTAGGTGGTAAGAACCCTTATCTCTTTGCTTCACCTTCTGTTTGAATCTGGATGCAAATGCGTGTGACAGTCTCTGAAAAAAATTGGACTTAAAAAAAGGCCAGTTAGGGGTTGGGGATTTAGCTCAGTCGTAGAGCGCTTGCCTAGCAAGCGCAAGGTCCTGGTCCCCAGCTCTGTTTAAAAAAAAAAAAAAAAAAAAAGGCCAGTTATCTTCATTTGTGGAACTCTAAATATGTCATGATAACAATGGTCTATTTTGCTTTTAATGTTTTCTTTCTTTTTTTTAAAAACAGATTATTAAAAGTTGCCTTCATCGGGAAGGCTTGCCTATGGAATTATTGTAAATTAGCAGAGAGCTTGCTAAAAGTTGTATATGGGCATTTGCTATGTACATTTTTAATGACACGGTTCAGATAATTAGCATACAGAACAGCAGTTCTTCATCTTAATGTTGTACTAAAATAGATGATTTGACCGCCAATTACATTTATTTGTATTGCAGAACTTGGTGAAATATACAGATATTAAATATACAAAGTAAACTATGATTCTGTAGCCCAGAAGTTCACACAGATGTGCTTCCTCTTCTCTAGAGTCCCAACTGTGCTGTGGAAGCAAAGTGGACTTCCTCAGTGCGTAAATCCCTGTTTGTGCCCACCCGTGCATGCACACTTGCATATCTAAAGCCTGGGGAGGGGTGGCGGTCCCTCCCACACAAGTACAGAAAGAAGCACTATTTACTGATGATGTCTGGGACATGACCCCTGGTCCATGAGACTGTGTCGGAGATGTGAGGGCATCCTTTGAGCTTTATTTATTTGTTTATTTATTTAATGGTTCTAAGTAGAAACTTGCTTTGCCATAACGAGAGGCGGGACTCCATTCAGTAAGAGCAATAGGCCGTTTTGCTCAGAGGGCCTTTAGTCTCTAAACCCGTGGTAGGTGGCCAGGGAACACAGGGGACGGTTGTTTGCCGTCTTGTTTGTCCTAAGCAATTCAGAAGAAAACATCTTACCTGCGAGTCTAAGAAAATACATCAATAACAGGGGCCATCTCTCTTGGAAAGAGAGATTCAGAGTGTGGAACTGTGTGTGTGGCTCTCAGTCTCCGGCATCAATTTGTCACTAATTGAGAAATCTCACTTGGGCACTTTCTAGGTGCTAGGTATTTTGCTGTGGAGATCATGAGGAGACAGATGGCTCCTAAGTGCATGAAGCAGGGCTTCATGATGAATGTACTGAGGGGGACATAGGTACAGAGGAGTCATTAGGCTTGGCAGCACTGACAGAGAGACAGAAAAACATAACATACACAGGCACACATGCACGCACACACAAACACACAGACACACACAGACACACAGATACACATACAGAGACACACACAGACATACACACACAGACATACATACAGACACACAGACACACACAGACACACAGACACACAGATACACATACAGAGACACACACAGACATACACACACACAGACATACATACAGACACACAGACACACACAGACACACAGACACACAGATACACATACAGAGACACACACACAGACATACACACACAGACATACATACAGACACACAGATACACACATACATACAAACACACAAACACACACAGATACACACAGACATACATACAAACACACACACACAGAGAGACACACACAGACACCCAGACACACTCAGACACATACACAGACACACACCCAGACAAACACACACACAGACATACACACAGACAGACAGACAGACAGACACACAGACACACACACACACACACACACACACACACTATGTTTACTTTTGCCTCGGTCAGGGAACATAGAGGGCTCTGAGAATATCTAAGAGGCACATAACCTCACAGTAGGCTGTCTACTAGGTTAGTGGGTGACAGCAAAGTCAGGGTAAGATAGGAGAGAATATTATTGCAGGTGAAGAGAAAACAGCTACGCAAGGGTACTTGGCTTATGAATTGAGATTCTGGAGGAAATGATAAGTGATGACCTGAATGTGTTCTGAGAACAAGGGAACCACCTGTGAGTTTAGACTGGGCATCAATAAGAGTGCACAGAAAGATTCCTGGCAGGGAGGATTCCTAGAGTTGGGCAATGGAGAGTCCCAGTTAAAGTACACATCACACCCTTCTGAGAAGACAATGGATGAGGTCATAGGCAGGACAGTGGTCTTGGAAGTAAAGGCAGATGTCAGAGAGTCAGATCCATAGGACTAGGTGACTAATTGGATGATTTAATGAGGAGGAACCTCAGTGACGATTCACGCTTTAGGCTACTGACGAATGCTGGTGACTGAACAGAGTCTTGGGAAGCAGGACAGGTTGGGTGGAGACAGTAACTTCAGTTTGAGACTCACTGAGCTGAAGCTCTTGCTGATATCCGAGTGGAGATGTTGGCTATGTGGCTTCAGGTAGAACGAGGCAGTGTGTTCCAGGCTGGGGGATGAGTCATCCTCATAAAGATGAACGAGGCCTCTAGAGGTAGTTTGTCTTGACTTCCTTTTCCAAGAGCTTCGGAGACCTAGAACTGAACCGAATTTTTGTAGCCCTTGTTGATTTCAGGAAATGGGGTTGGGGAAGACAACTCTCCCACCATTTCAAGTAGTCAGCTCTAGGAAGGACAGCCACAACCAAAGAGCTAAATAGTTACGTTCCCATAAGTATGTGTGTTTTGGTTTTGGCATATTGAGGTTTAATCAGCTTTGACCGTAGGAGAATCTGATAGGAGCTGAAATATTGTTTATTTGTCCTGGCTGTCCTGAACTCTCTACGTAGGCCAAGCTGTCTTCGAACTCACAGTAATCCACCTGCCTCTGCCTTCCAATTAAAAGTGTGCAGCACCATGAGATCAGACTCACGACTGAAATTTGATTTCACACTAATATTTTCCTTGGGGTTCCTCAAGGTAGAGGATGATGGGAGTTGAAGGCACAAGTTTCCATGGCAAAGGGATAATGTTCGTTGGGTTTGGTTGTTGATGCTTATTGGGTTTTTGTTTATTTGTTTGAGTTGATTTGGCTCTTTTATTTGTTTGGGGACAAATTCTCACACGGTAGAGAATGGACATGTAGTCCAGGCTGTCCAAGGACTCCATGGTAGCCCAGGCTGGTCTTGAAGTCACAGTTTTTTTCTCTTCAGGCTTCCAAGTACAGGGATTATGGGCATTAGTTGTGTTTTGAGTTTGTTTTCCTACTTTTCTTGACAAGGACAAAAGGCATTTCCTGTCTAAGAACATCAGCTGTCTATATGTTTTCTGTGTCCGTATCAAGGGGAAATGAGGTGGGTAGAATGGAAGGATTTTACAACATCGTCCTGTTTCGTCATCCGATGCAGGTGAGGAGGCAGAGACAAGAGCGCCAGCCCACTCCTCTTGAGCATCTAATTTATTAAGCATCACTGAAGTGGCTCTCTGTGGACTTGGAAGTTGTGCCATGTATAGCTTATTAGTTGATCTGAAAATAAGATTCGTTCATTATTACAAATTTTGATCCTCTCTGGATTTACCGACTGTAGACTTTCATGTAACAAGCAATTTTTATTTACGTCAAAACTCAGACATATTTGAAGTTGATCCCTGTCAAGACTTTACACGACTCAATATTAAGTGTTATGCATATTCAAGAGTATCTCTGGGACTGTAAAACCAAATTCCAAATCACATAACTATTTGGTTGATTACACGTGGACTCATCCAGTCCATTAGCCCTTGACGGTGTAAACTTGTTTTCTTTTTCAACTCTGGCTTGAAGCAGGTTGGTTAGTCACGTCAAGAGTTCTAAGATGACCATTTGGTGGTTATTAGGTAGCTGCTGGAAAATGACCCTGTCATCATTTTGGTTTCTGAGGAGGTAACCATAGCACTGGTGGCTAAAATAGATCATCTGGTGACATTTTAGCTAAGAAAATAAACACGTATTCCCTTTGGTAAAGTGTCATTCCAGAGCATTCTCTAGGCAAACCAGAGCACCGGGAGGCAGTGCTTTCAAGGAGATCTGGTTTGTATCAGAAAGGAGAGCATGGCAGGAAGTTGTTTGCTCTTCTGTTGAATTGATTAAATACTCAGACCAAAAACAGCTCCAGGAGAAGGCTCACACTTTCAGGTCACAATCCATCAACTGAAGGAAGTCAGGGCAGGAACTCAAGCCATAGAGAAGTGCAGCTGGCTAGCTCACCAGTTCAGGCTCACCTGCCCAGGGAAGGTGCCACCCCATGGCTGGCCTTCCCGTCAGCTCATGGCAATTGCCAGTCAAAAAAAATCTCTCACAGATAGGGGCACAGGTCGGCCCGAGCTCTTCAGTTGTGGTTCCTTCTTCCCTAATGACTCTGGGTTGTGTCGAGTTGACACTACTCACTCAGTGTTGAAATGTTGATGTTGTTGTCATCGTCTTAAGGAAGTTTAGTCCTAAGCCTAGCACTGTGCGAGCATTGTACATTGGGGTGCCTAATGCCTTCTGAAGGTTTCTTATCCCTCTGTTTTCTTGTCTTGGGTATTTATGTCGCTCTTCATAACAATGTCTCGTTTTACAAAGCCTTATGTATCTCAAAAACTGTATTTTTATTTAGAATCTTAGCTCAATAGAGCATTGTGCTAAAGAGGCCAGGGTCACGGGTGTTACCATCAAGTATTACAATGAAAGAAATAGGTCCCTCTTTTCTATAGCTTCAGGCATTGTTTTTGAATTTGCTGATAATACTTGGCGTCTCTTTTTCAAGTATGAATGGTGCTGTGTAGCTCATTAGCCGTGCTGGGAAAGGCAAATCAGTGCTCATGGGTACAGTGGTGCCACCTAAGGTCTGTTTCCTCCTGTGTGAAAGAGAGTGCTTTAAGGACTTCCTGTGTGGGGTGGATCTACTGAATCGAAGCACATGTGTTTCTCCAACAGAACTATGTCATTTAAGTTCCTGGTGGGTGATGACCCAGGTCAGTGTCCTTCAGACAGACATTGTCAGTATCCTGGTCAGTTCAGCACGAGACACCAGGCATTTCCCAGAGTTGATAACATCTGGCCTCACTCCTTTAATCTGATTTATTGCCCTTCAAAGTCTTAATAAGGACACCTTGTAGGTTCTGTGTGGGGACTGGGGGCTCTGATCATTCATGCATTGAACTTTAAATAAGTCGGGAAGATCAGCTGGGTCTTATTTTCCTAATTCGATGGTACTTGACATTTACGGTGGTGTATTCCATTTGTGCTCCAATAAATGCATTTTGTTTAGAAATACTATGCCAGGTTTTCCTCCCTCTCAAACTAAAAGTAGGGTTTTGTTGTTGTTGTTTTCCCTCTTGCATTCAAAATGAAATGCTAAAAAGCCTGCTTACCCAGATTCCTCAGATCTGGTACAGCACCAGGTACAGCCTGGCTGCAGGGACCTGCTGGCTGAAGACTGGAAGACACTTCCCTTCTCTGTCTCTGTGGTCCCAGCTGTCAGTTCTCAGAGCCAAGAGGTTCCCAGTCTGGCCTGTTGACTTTGTTCCTGCTGCCCTGTTTACACATCAGGAGGGTAGCCCTTCCTGCCCAGCACTTTGCAAAGCTCTTCCAGGTGAGGAACCGGATCCCCAGTGTCCCTCGCTGCACTGAACATGTGGAAATGAGTCAGTGGAAAATTCACTTACTCATCCTGACCTACTTCTGTCTCTTGTGCTGGAGGTGTGCTTATTTGTCCAGAGCAATCTGTCCTCCTTCCAAACCTGTTGGTTTAACACTTTAGCCTATAAACTGCCTCAGAAGATGTATAGTTAGCTACGTTGTTCTATAAATAATATGGACATACCTATAATCCACTTTAAAATGAGTTCCCAGGAATCAGGAGAATCTGACTCTGGATAATTCCCAACGTAGCCTCTGCCTCCTAATGAAGAACCTGGGACTTTTAGGAGAAATTGCAAAATGAGAGCGTTGACTAATTTAAGAAGGGAAGGGATAATAAGGAAGGGTCAGTCGGTTATGCTTGAACCCTGTCATCTCTTTCAGAAAACAAGCAAAACCTTCTTCACCCCCACCTCACTTGCATTCTCTTAATTTTTCCAAACTTTCAAGTATGCTGTCAAGCCAAGCATTGCCTCAAATGCTACCCCAGGAACAAGAGGGTGCACGCTGACAGGAGTTTACCATCTCTCCTGGTGAGCCATAAGGAGCCATTCTACAGCAAGATTGTCTGAATGCGCCCTTTTGCCTTTGAGGGAGGGCAAAAGTCTCCACAGCAAGGCCAATACGAACTGGTCACTGCTGGTTTAGCCCCCCCCCTTTTTTTTTTTAAAGAATCAAAGCCCTGTCCCACTCAATCAGGGAGAGTGTAGTCCAGGCGATCACGTCTCCACAAGGGAATAGTCATCCACCTTCTTTGAGAAGAACAGAGCTTGAAACCAAAAAAAAAAAAAAAAAAAAAAAAAAGATACATGTTATACATTTCATACAGAAACACATGGTTACACTAAAAGTAACTCCAAACAGCTAGTGGTTTGCATCTCCAGTCCTTTATGTTGTGTGTAACATTGTGCAGACAGCAGGATATTAGAAGTAATAATTCTCTTGCGTACATACACACAAGGTTGAGTTGCTAGCTTGGAATAATCAGTAAATATTTTTGTCCCGGCCCACCTTTGAGCTTAAGGATAAGTAGTCTTACCAGAAGTAAATATATCGGAGTAAATGAAACCCCTGTCTAAGGAACGGAATAGTGTTCTTTTGAAACATCAGCTCACTCTTGGCAGCTAATTAGTTCTTACTGTGAACAACTCACCCTTAAAAAGGAGAAGAAAAGCTGAGGCTGACTTGATAGCGCTGTTTAAAAGGTGGCAACCACCACCATTAAAGTTGAAGAGTGGAGTTTCGGCGTCAGCTGACTGATAGCCTTGTAAGCATTCCTTATTTGGATTCTGATTTCTTTGTGCTCACCGCCCCCCCTCCCAAGGTTGTTAAAGATACTGTTCCCTTCTAAGGAGACTATAAGTTAAAACTCGGGGTCAGGCCAAGCCACCTCCGAGGGAGTGGTACAGTATGTTGCTGCAGCCACTGACATGGTTTATGGTGTAGAAAATGTTCTGTGATTTCTGACCAACAGAGAGAGGCTTCTGACCAATGTCAGAAGTGGAGGGCCACCTTTAGTGAGGTCTGGTTGTGGTGTGGAAGCAACAAGGTGTAGAGCTCTGTAAATTTTGCTAGTTTTCAAGTTAAAAAAAAAAAAAAGAGAGAGAAGAAGACAGAAGAAGGAGGAGGAGGAGGAAGAAGAAGAAGAAAAGAAGAAGAAGAAGAAGAAAAGAAGAAGAAGAAGAAAAGAAGAAGAAGAAGAAGAAGAAGAAGAAGAAGAAGAAGAAGAAGAAGAAGAAGAAGAAGAAGAAGAAGAAGAAGAAGAAGAAGAAAATGGAAGAGAAGGGGTAGGGGGAGAAACCGATTAACTTGAGGTCTGCTGTGGGAAGACAGCCTCTGATAAATTGATATCAAAGAGCGACCGGTTTATTGTTGCTACACAGCACTGTGTTGCGAGTTCATCTCTGCATTCAGTATCTATCTGCAGATGCATATATGTCCCAGAATGACACTTCCCCGTAAGTATATAGTCCTGCTCATCTCCTCGGTCTTCACTGAGGGAGGCGCTCTACAGCAGACAGCAGCTTCTCTCCACAGCCGATCACATTGCAAGCACGAACTTAGACTATAAGCCAGTTGGCCAGTGACTTAAGTACAAACTACCTCGCCTGGATTTGCACAATCTCTTTGATTGAAAGAACTCTTTTAAATAGGCTTAGGTATTTTGTTGTGGTGTCCCCAGAAGCCACACCTAGAGGATTCAGAGCCATTTCTTAGAGTTCCTGCAGATGTAGGTGGTGAAAGCCAGCATATCTCTTCTGGGCCTCGAACTCTAAACACGATTCAAGCACATGCTCTCTGTCACCACAGAATCATGGCATTCCAGCAGGCTTTGGAAAGGGCTCAGGCGGGAAGTGGATGGGGCCCATGCCAAGGACACTGCAGGCGGTCGGGTGGGTGGAAGTTACGGGCCAGGATTCCAAAACCACAGGGTTTTGCCATTTGTTCTCTGATGCTGGATTCCTAAGTGACAGCTTTTGCCACGGCATCTTTAGCTTTACATTCTGCAGCAAGACCTGGGTGGCTTAAAATGCCAGACGCTGCTGGGACAGATTATAGTCCCGGGGATACATTATAGCCGCAGGCTTGGGAGTTTGTCTTTCCTTACTGTGGGAGAATGGGAGTGGAGTTACAGTATCCCACACTGTAGCTTCGGCTCCTTTCATTTTCTGTAAATTGAATGTGAGACACTTTTTATTCTAGTGCAATATGGTAATCAGAACCTAAATATAAATCCAGTAATTAAGGCTCCAAATGGATGAATATATTTAACAATAAAACTGGGGAAGATGACGCCTTTAGAGTTCTTCATTTTCCAGTAGCAGGTTACCTAGAGCACTGTAACAGTTGCAATGTGAACATTCTAAAGGGACAGCGTCTTCATTATGAATGCCCTCATGTAAGACAGGGGTTGATTTGTAAAGCACAAACAAACAAAAAATTCTAGCGGGTCTGTTGGCTCTGCATGAACCCTAAAAAAATCACCAGATTCTGTAACACAAATTTTGTGGGGTAGCAGTTGTCTTCTTTGGCTTTAGGGGTCTTCTGTTTTGGTTTTATATTTTGAATAATGGAGACCTTTTTTTTCCCCTTCATTTTGGCTTCATTCTCTCTAGAATCCAACTCGTCAGTCTGACTATATCTCTCGGTTATATACTGTTAGAAATGGTCTGTTTCAGCTCTGAATCCCATTTCCAAAGCTGTGCACCAGCCTCTCTTAGACTGTCACTAAAGGGTGCAAACAGGTTTCCTCCAGGAACACAGTGTAGGCACAGCTCCCTGTGCTGTTTCTGTCTTTAGCTTTTAGGTCAGGTCTTTAAGGAGGGTCAGATTTTCCTGAAGTAAAAATGACATATATGGATAGATGGTTTCTTGGGCCGGGCAGCTCCCTGGTATTTCCAGTAGCTGGCTATTACTTCTCAGCCAAAGGGGATGGAGCCATGTTTTTCCTACTGTAGTTACTTGATGTAGCCTTTATAGCGTGATCAAGTGAGGTGGGCCCCAGGAGTTTCAACCTATTCAAAGCCTCGTACAGTCATTTGTCACCCAAGCCCTCACACAGTGATGTGGCCTGTCTAAACTGGATTATATGGAGCTCCACGGTGAGGGTCACAGGCAGGATCAGCTATGACTGGCATTTTTCAAGATGAGTGACGCACTCCTGTTTTCAGTCTGCTCCCTGATATACTCTGTCTAAGCCACACTCATGGCCTGTCATCTTCTGCCGAGCTTGGGGCTGAGTATTGGAAGGTCTTGGTCGCCCACATGTCCAACGGCATAGGCAGACCTCATTGCCTCCCCTTTAGCTATCCTAGCTTAAGACAGCAGATTCTGAGCTCGAGCGGTTCTGCCTGCTGCTTTACCTCAAGGCCTGTGGGGAAAGACCTGGGGCTTTGCAGTTGGGCAGCCTCCCAGTAGCTGTGCCTGTTCCTGAAATTGAAACCCTCTGAGGATCTTCCAAGGCCCAGGAACCTGGACAAGAGACACAAAGGCTTCCTGGAATATGAGAAGGAAAAAGAATAAACCACTCTTATTCTCCTCCAATATACAGATTACCACAAGTGAATCGCTTAGAAAAACGAGCCAGTTACAGGACACTGCTGGTCTGCCTCTGTGTCTCTCCCCTTCTTAGGAATCACAGCTAGCAGTATTCAAAGCTATGCTGTTCCTGCATTATTAGACACACGTTTTCCATAGTAAGAGATTATAATATAGTCATAGGAGCTTTGGAAAGCACATGCACGACTGTCTTCTGAGTAACATTGCCATTATTATTTATGAACGTCTACTTGCAGTTGATTTTTCTCCCAGTCGCGTGTGTTTTAAACATGCATGATGAGATCGTGCTTTGGACTCTCCATTCTCGGCAGTGGTTTTCTATGTGTTGGGGATTTATATCTCGTGTGGTTGTAGCTTCTTTATACAGTTTTGGAAGATTTTTTTTTCTTTCTTTTTTGCTACCTGATCCTTTGTTCTATGCCACTTTGGAAAAAAGAAACGGAGGTGGGGTGGGGTGGTGGTGGAAAGGAGGGGAGAGTGGGGGGGGGTGGCGGGAGGCCATGTGTAAAAGGAGGTAGGTGGGAAGGGCTTGGTTAGGATCAAACCCTGGCTGTACCATCCTTTCCTGGGTGGGCGCTGAATGTTCCAGAGGAGCACTGGTCCATCAAAGAAACAGTCGCCTGCCCTGCCTCTCATTCCTCAGGCTTCTCAGGACCACGGCAGAAGCACCTCTTCTAACTGGCTGACTCACTCCCCATTCTTGGTTTTCTCACCTTTTAATTTTGGCTAGAGTGACTCGAAGACAACTACTAGGCCTTTACTATAGGGGTAGTTTCTTGTCTTCATAAGCCCGTCATCCGTTTTGCACACGCAAAGCCTTTGGTGGTCAGACTGACCAAACAGTGAACTATGCCAAGGACAAGTTATCTGTCTACCTTCCATTTCTGGGCCATTCCACTTTAAAAAAAAAAAAAAGTATAACAATTAGAGAAGCAGTTTTCTTAATTTCTATATGAATTGATTAGTTCCTCCTCTTATATGAGCTAAGCATTAGTCTCTTTTGAGGTAAAATCATCTCTTAGAGTGAGGAGGAAATGAATCTCAGTTGAAAGCTGACTGATTTGGGAAGGAGGCTGTGACCAGGAGGACCAGGAGGGTTGCAGGAGAGTTAGCTTTCTTTCATAATAAGCTATTAACACGAAAGACATTAAACTGTCGGTTCTGCTGAGCTTTAATGTACTTGCAGATTTCTAAAATTTATTTTATAGAAAGATTGTTTATCATGTTTAACAGGATGTTAAAGACACGACCTTCTGCAGTGCCCCACCCCCACCCTTTTTTATTCTCAGTGTAAAAAAAAAAAAGTTTACTCTTGTGTAATCAATCTCTCCTTTCTCGTACTACTTCAAAAAGTGTCCTAACCTAAAATGGGACCAGGGTTTAGCCTGCCTGCAGAGCGAAATCTCTACTTTAAATGACTTTATGTGATTTATTTTTCCTTCTGTCTTTGGTCATTTTTTTTTTTTCCTTTTTAAGTCAGTGGCCACCTAGTTTCTACGAAAACTGGGGTAGACTGATTTTTGTTTTGTTCTTCTATTTCTTTCCCCTCCTATTACACAAAGTCTCCTAGCAGAACAATAGAGGTCTTTTAAAATGCAGGGAAATGTCTCCCTCCCCAGATTTCCGGATTGCTAGTCTCTCAGATCCTGGTACCAACCCTCTTTGGCCTGGGGCAAGATAACTCTTCCAAAAAAAAAAAAAAAAAAAAAAGGTTGGGGATTTTTTTGGTACAGTAAGAAAAGCTACACGCAGGGCAAAAAGAACCCCAAGTTGAGTTAAAACCAACAGCACTAGGTTGGTGACTGTGTTGTGGAGGTGACAGGGCTGTTGATCACAGTTGCTATGGTCTAAAAGTCAAGATGGTCTATTGCCTGCTACTAAGCTGCTTCCCTCCACTGTGTTTAAAGATTACTAATACTTGTTTCCCTTTTTAGTGTCACTAAAGACGGAACCCAGGGCCTTGCCTATTCCAAGGGCCACCCCCCCAACCCCAAATAGTGAATCTTCTATATGCAAAGTAGATGCTAATTCATTTTTTCAGTAAAATAGTTTTTTGGGTTTTTTTTGTTTTTATTGTTGCTACTAAGGTTGAATGTGTGGTCACATTCTTACTAGGGAAACACCTTGCCTCTGACCGTATCTTCAGCCGTCTCTTTTTACCTTTTATTTTGGGACAGTGTCTTGTTAGATTGCCCCAAATAGCTCAGTCAGGCCTTGAACCATTCATTCCCAGTCTAGTAGAACAACTGAGATTTAGGTTCGTGCCATCAGACCGCCCTAAAACAATGTCAGATATCTGCTGTGCTCTCCACGAGGCAGGATTATACCTACTTATGTCCTTGTCCCATACTGTAAGAAACAAGACCTTTACTCTGCGATAATAAATTCAAGAGACTGGTGCAGTTCTGCAGAAAGAAACACCGGCTTAAAGAAAACGCAGAAATGGCTGGTGTGGTATTTTGACACGGGGCGGTGGTCTTTAAAGCCCTGACAGTGAGGAATTCCTGCCTCTTTTTTCCATACCATTCTGTGGGATTCCAAAGAATGACGGCCTTTGCACTACTGGTGAGAGAGGGGCCCTGAGTTGCCTGCTTATCTCCTCTCCGGCTCTCCGATGAGGTCTGAGCATGCCTCAGACTGAAAATGGACCGTAACAGCCTGCTGCTGACCTTACCGTGTCATTTTCCGTGTTCGTAAACACGGGCTCTTAGTAAAACAGGCAGTCATTGCCACTGTTTCTGAAGACCGGGCCCGTGAAGAGAAACCCTCAATTTAAGAACACAGACAATGTTCTTTGTTACATGAATGTGCCCTACAATTTTATGATTATGCTGTGAATGAAAATAGGATGTTACCACAAAGCCCAAGAAATGGCTTCCTTGGTGGCTCTTGACAGGCTTCATTTTCGAGATCGGCTTAGCTACATCATTCTTTTCACATGCATTGTGATCTTACATGGGGAATTAAGGTTGGTTTAGAAAGATAATAAGGGAAACTAGGCAGGGGCGGATTTCCATTTTCATTTCCTTATGGGATCAAGGACTTGCTCTCATTATGTTGGGGAGTCCTGATCCTAGACTTGGCACGGTGGCATGCAGCTTACTTTGACTCCAGGGACTTATTCACGATCCCTTCCTTTGTGGGAAGCTTACATGGTAGGACACCACCGTTCTGTGCCATTGAATTTCTGCTTAGCCTGTTTCCATGGGAAGGCCAGAATTCCATAACGTTCATAAACAGGAATCCAGGGACACAATGAACAGGAACTCTGAGTCACTGCAGGGAATACAGAGTGAGTTTAGGTTGGGTGTCTGCTGAGCACGGTGAAGAGGCGGGGTCGGCCTGTTTTTCTGCAGCTCGAGGTACTTACTAATGAGGCCCAAACCAAGAGTAGGGATGCTCATGCTCAGGTCAGCTCTTTACAAACAAGGCTGGGCCTCGGAAAACAGGTGGCGGTGCCTGGGAGAAGCGAGCCAGAGATCTGAAGGAGGCTGCACTAGAGATAAACTTTTCCTTAGTAACCCAAGCGCACCGTCTCATGTGATTTCCTCCAGACCTTTATGTGACTCGCAGGATGTTTTTATCCAGATTTCTCACATGCATGTTCTCTTAAGAGTAGAGGCAAAAGCATGGCTGAATACTGTGTTCTTTAGTCTGTAATTTACACAGCCAGACACCATGCAAAAGTAAAGGCTTCCTTTAAGATGGTCGATGTGCTATATTTTATGGTGTATCATTATGAAAAGTGAGTTCAAGTAGTAAAAAAAGAATTGAGTAGAGGCAAGAATGGAGAAGATGATGATGGGATTACATCCTGTATGTGTATGTGTAGGATGGTTATATATTTGTGTATGTAATTTGAGACGAGTTGAAGCTCGCAATCCCCCAAGCCTCTGTCACCGAGTACTGGGATTATATGTGCGTGCCACCATTCCCAACAGGAGTGCTTGCCGTCTTGAGAGAATATGCAAGGAAAGGGTGTGGAGGATTTGGGCAAGGCTATAGCTGTTATAAAAACACAGATTTTTACATTGTTTACTTACTTAATTTTGACATACACTACGTGTGAGTAATGACGATTACCGAAGTTCTTATCACGTTTAGTGTAATTAGTACACGCTATGCTATGCTAGCTTTCGATCTCCTTTTGGCAAATTTACTTATAAATGTGGCAGTTAATCTTCTCCAAAGCTGGTACATAGATGGACACTTTGTGTAGTTAGGAACATTGTACTTGTCTGCAATCCCAACACTCAAGAGGTTAAGGCAGGACGATCTTTAGTTTAAAGCCAGTGCAGGGTTACGTGACAAGTTCCCAATGGTAGGGCTTGGAGATCCCAAACCTGCTATATGTTCTCTTAAATATTTTTGGAGTTACTTATCTGGAAAGGAAGAGGTAAACAAGCTACTCTGAAGAGAATGGGATCCAGATGTGTACATTGATTGACAGCTCCCTCAGAAACAGTGGAACAAGAAGTCTGGCACATGCTGTGTAAACACAGTTCTTTCCCTGCTGATGTCTGGACCAGCTGGTTTGGGCAGGGACAAGGATGATGCGTGTCTTGAGTCATCTACCTGTGGATCCGTGAAAATACACTGTGGAGAAGTGAGTGCCCCACAGTGTACAGGCCTAAATTGTTTGTCCACTGTGGGTCTGACAACGCGTGTAAGCATTCCTGTCTAGTGACATTGAGTATCTGTTTACTGGGTCAAACTTCCTAACTCCCAGAATGTGATGTGATACTTGGTACTTGATCCACTTCCTGTCGCTAACCTTCAGGCTTTAGGCTCAAAGACTGATTCTCCTCAAGCTCCCTGGGTTCATGGTTACCAAGAACACATGACTTGTGTTCCAGCAGAATGCTGGGATAATTGTTTATAAAGAGCAGATAGCATTGGTATTAACCTTAGGCTTACCAATGTATTCCTTCTCCTGTAGAGACAATCCAGCAAAGACAGCTCAAAACAGGCTCGAAAGGCAAACTTGCCTAACTTAGATGCTCATTCTCCGACTTTCTAGCTGTGTGGGCTTTGGCCATGGGTTTTCTCAGATCTCCAGTTTCCACATAGTTAAAGTTGTGGTTTAAGGAAGTCTGATTTATAGAATACTCTGGAAATTGAAATAAGCCTTTGGAGTGTACTGAACACTTGGTCAATGTAAAGTTGTTTTTATTATTATTCTTGCTGTTCACTTCAGGGTAGAAGGTTTCTGCGGACTTACTCAGGGTTGTTGGGAGGAGTATGGTTACGGAGGGAAAGATGTTAGGTTCCTTGAATAGGTAAAAGCTGTGGGCTAGGCCGGGCTGATGCCCATGGTTTTGACTGTTGGTCTGAAACCTGGGCGCCGGCTGTTGCTCCACCTTCATTCTGGAAGCCATCATCTAGGGCTTGGGTGGGGTGCTCTGCACTAGCCTTTCTCAGTCATTTGGTTTCTTTGTTTCTATGGACAGCCAAAGCCCCTTCTTACTTATATTCTTCCTATAATCGGATTTATACTTATATTTACTCAAGCCTTGCTGGCCCGGAGTTGGCCTCTTTTGTTCCGGTGTAATTCATTGTTTTGATTCAAAAAGGTGATTCTTGTGGCCAGGATATACTTCCTGTTCCAAGATCCTCGAAGGAAAAGCCTGAGTATAAGACCCAAAGTAGAGGGGAAGACCAAATGCTTGTTGATTTATTCATAACACTCTGTGTGTGTGTGTGTGTGTGTGTGTGTGTGTGTGTGTGTGTGTGTGTGTGTGTGGTGTGTGTGTATGTGTATGTGTGTGGTATGTGGTGTGTGGTGTGTGTGTGTGGTGTGTGTGTGTGTGTGTGTGTGTGTGGTGTGTTTGTGTGTGGTGTGTGTATATGTGTATGGTGTGTGTGTGGTGTGTGTGTGTGTGTGTGTGTGTGTGTGTGTGTATGTTGTATGTGTGTATATATATGTGTGTGTGTGGTGTGTGTGTATATGTGTGTGTGGTGTGTGTGTGTGTGGTGTGTGTGTGTGTGTGTGTGTGTGTGTTTGTGTGGTATCTGTGCACAAGCACTGAGACAGGTGACAGGCTCTCACTAGGTAGCCCAGACTGACATGGCTGATAGATACCTTTTGTATAGCTAATGTTTATAAGATGCTTGATATCATTTCTTTACATTTATTATTTTTGTTTAGTCTCTGTGTTAGCTGATACTCTTTTTCTTATTTTGAGATGAGTGTTATCCTGTAGCCCAGGCTGACCTCAAACCAACCGTAATCCTACCCCAGCCTCCATGCACACTACCATACCCAGCAGATAGCTGATACTTGTATCAAATCCTGCAGATCAATAGAGGATGGGTTTCTAATGGCTTGGAATTAGCAACCATGTCTGCTGGTTGTAGACCTTGTTTTGTGAGTTTCTTCTTCTAAGAAGTCCATTATATCAAAAATAGAACTCTCTCTCAGGCCCCTATGAAAACAGAATTACACATTTGCATGTGAAGTCATTACATGTGCCCAGTGTCTAAGGGTACATTACATGTACCCTGATGATAGGAGCCACATGGCTTTTTTTTTTCCTTCTTTCTTTGGCTGTGGCTGACACTCATTTGGGGGAGGGAGGGTTCCTATTTTCATACATCATCAGTCTCCTTTCAGAACCCAGATTCTTTTACTGGTTCTGCATTTGACAGCCCCGAGGAGCATCCATCACGAAGACTGAATTCTGAGCAGTTTGCAGGCCAGGGTCTTCTGCTCTCTCGCCAGCCCTCCTGTCTTCAGCAACAGAACGGGTTCCTCCTGGCCAATTCCATCTTGGCAAAAGAAAAGAATGACTAAGAAAAAAAAATCACTGGATGCAAATGAGAAAAAGAAAAGACATCTGTCAAGTTAATTAAGGAAAAACATGGCCTTGACCCCTTGTTTTTATTGTTGTTTGTTTGTTTTCTGTGCTCATACTGAGGTGAGCCAATCTTCCCTCCTTAGGGTGCTGCTTCCCTTTCACGGTGGAAACAAATAGGAAGGCACCAAGCACAGGGCAGTCACACAACTCATTTTAATACCCACTTGGCAGTTTTCCTGTTGCTTCCCCATTTAGGAAACGGTTTTCTTTTACTTCTGCCCATTATCACAGCTTTGACATTCATGTCATTAACAGAATGTCATTTTGCAAGATACTGAATTAGGAGCAGCCAGCAACAAAGCATACCGAATGGACAGAGACTGGCGTCCTGCCACAGGACTTCGCCTTGCAGAAGAGAACCAAGGCTCCCTTTTAGAGGGGCCCTGCATGGCTGTGTAGGTCCCAGTGGCAGCAGCCTGTAGAATCAGAAGCAGTTCACTGGTGGGCAGAGCCTTACGCCAAGATGCAACAGCAAAGCTCAGTGCCTTCTCGTCTGGCGGTGTGTACCTCCTGGGTTGAAGTAACCTCTCTTATGGGTCATGGCGAAAGCAACTTTGTGACCCCAGAAGTAAACTCCTCTCTCTTCAGAAAGGACCAATCCCGGGAACCACAGAGAATGGTTCTTATTTACGGAAATAGTATTGGGTTATGCATCTAAAGCATACTAATGGGCTGAAAATTAAGTGTCTCCAGTGACAAGCTCAACTGGAGTTTGTTTGTATTGTGGGAATTGAACCTAGGGCCTGGATGTACACTCTGCTTCTGAGCTGTAGTCCCAGCCTGAAATTTAATCTCCATTTAAAGAAGGCTAGAATGGATAGATCAGTATTATATTTCATGATAAACACACACACACACACACACACACATATGTATATGTGTATATATGTGTATGTGTGTATTGTGTATATATGTATATGTGTGTATATGTGTATATATGTATATATGTGTGTATATGTATATATGTGTATTTATGTGTATATATGTATATATGTGTTTATATACACATGCACACACACATTCTTTGTACAAATAAGATTTGAATATCAAAACAGCTCCCAAAGTAGCTCTCTAATGCTATTCCATTTCTTCCTTCCTTTCTTTCTTTCTGTCGTGTGTGTGTGTGTGTGTGTGTGTGTGTGTGTTGTTTTGTTGATTTTTCGACACAGGGTTTTTCACTGGCTGTCCTGAAATTCACTCTGTAGACCAGATGGTCTCAAACTCAAAGAGATCTACCTGCCTCCCCAGTTTTTTGTTTTTTGTTTTTTTTTGTTTTTGTTTTTTTTGTTTTTTAAACCACTATAAGCAAAGCCAGGAGTGGTGGTGTATTCCTTTAATCCTGCTGGACACCTCAGGCTGGCTGTGGAGGAATCTGATTGCTAACACCAGCACCGGTGGATCTCTTGAGTTCCAGGACAGCCTGTGTTACACAGAGAAACCCCGTCTCAAAAAACAAAACGATACCAGGAGAAGCCCATGACATAAGCAGGACAAGGTTAATATAGAAAGATAGAACATTAGATTTAAGCCAATGGATTTGTTTTGTTCTTTTTGCCTTACCCCTACCACATTCTAGGTTTCATTTTTCAAAGGTTTATTTCTGATCATCTCTTTTACTAGTTGGGATAAATCAAAGCCACTAAGTAGACTATGGTCGTTTTTTTGTTTGTTTGTTTGTTTGTTTGTTTTTTGTTTTTTTTTTTTTTTGGTTCTTTTTTTCGGAGCTGGGGACCAAACCCAGGGCCTTGTGCTTGCTAGGCAAGCGCTCTACCACTGAGCCAAATCCCCAACCCCGACTATGATCGTTTTTATCCAAGGATTTGAACTTGCTTCTCTGCAACTTAGAAAGATACATTGAAGTTGTGCAGTTTGATATCCCCATGTAGTATACAAGACATGCTGTTTTTTAAAAAGCTGGATATGGTTCATATTCCATATACATGGAATCCCAGTACTTGGGAGGCTGAGGCGGAGGATTGGGAATTTGAGGCCAACCTTTCCCTGCAATACCCTCCCCCCCCCACACACACACAGGGCAGGGATAGAGAAGGGGGTAATTAATGCTTCGTCCAATTTCCCTTAATTCTGGTGTCTCCTTGGTGCTTGACGTAGTCCCCTTGCAGTTTGATTCTGACCTTTCCTCCAGTCAGAAAACTGGCTCCACCAGGTCCGCCCCTCCCTCAACTCTTACTACTTGTCACTTTGATGGCCCTGAGGCCAGTAGGCCTGGGCCGGTGATAACATCTCTTTATCTTGGCAGGACAGATTAGACCTTTGGAGTCTGGAATGAGCCTTGCAACCTCTGGGCAATAGTGGGCCCTGTGAGCAGATTCCCAAGATACAGGACAAACCTTCTGGCTCCTCTATCAGAGATAATAATTATCTGCCCTTGGAGTCCTCTCTTCCCACCCTCCACCCAACACTCCTAATTAGTTGCCTTTAATCTTCCTGACATGACATCATAGCCTTAATCCGAAGTCCTTGTCAATCTTCCACTCTCCTAGTCTTTAAAGACCCCCATGTAAATAGCGGCCTGACCTAATGACCGGGTGTCCTGGGGAGCGGCATGTAGACTTGGCACCTCTTACAGTTGCCCTGACAAGCTCCAGGGGGTCGAGACTTAGGGCTTTTTGCTTTCATGGCTTTTACCATCTGAAGCCACTGGACTGGCCCAGCTCTTTATCCATCAAATCATTCACATTCCTACTTGATTTTGATACTGTGCTTGTCCTCTCTTTAATTCATCTGCAGGTTCATTGTAACGCTTTTCAGAAAGAGGAGTGTTCCAGTAAGGGGCTTCCACAGATCTCTGTTTCCTTAGTTGCATGCTGAGCCTGGATCCGTCTAGTAGGAATGGGCTATTTAAATATCACCTTATATCGGTTTGGTATTATAGATTTGAATGGTACTACAAGTTACATTATAAACATCTTCAAGGTGGGAACCGGATCTAGCCACTCCCTTAAAGTACCTCATGGCTAGGTGTGGCGGCTCACACCTTTAATCTTCTGCAACTCTGGGATGTAGAGGCAGGCAGATCTCTGTGGGTTTTAGGCTAGCTTGGGCTAAATAATCAAGCTCCAGGCTAGCCAAGGCTACATAGTGACATCCTGTCTCAAACACAAGAAAACGAAAGAAAAAAAATTAACTAACCTACCTTTGGCTGTAGTGTGATTTAGAGAGAAACCAGGGTGTGTTAACTGCATACCAGACCTGGATCCAATCCACAGCACTCTGCCCCCATGCCCCTCACATTTATAATATGTCTCTATCTAAATCATTTTTAAAAAATATTTGTTTATTTATTTATACGTAAGTACACTGTAGCTGTCTTCAGATACACCCAAAGAGGGCATCAGATCCCATTACAGATGGTTGTGAGCCACCATGTGGTTGCTGGGAATTGAACTCAGGACCTCTGAGAGAGCAGTCAGTGCTCTTAACCACTGAGCCATCTCTCCAGCCCTATCTAAATCATTTTTATGTTCTCTATTTTCATAGCTAACCAAAGGGATTCAATATTATAAAAAAAATATGAACTTTATCCTCAGGGAGTCTCCATTTCTCAAATTTAAGCAACACGTTGAATGCCAGGTTCTGTGTTGAATGAAGATCGGTCCCGGAGGGATCCTCTGTTTACCGTGGTTACTGTAATATAATACCATCAGCGTCAGCTACCATCAATCACATGATAATAATGTGACCTAGCGCATCCTATCAGCCATGTCATAGGAGCTGCCCTGGCCCGCCTGTCTTTGAAATAGCTATGACATGAAGAGTCATTTAGGAAACCTAAACTTTTACAATTTTTTACTTTTATTTATTGTTATGGGATGGCTACATAACAAGACGCACACATGGAAGTCAACGGACAGCTTTGTGAAATTGGTTCTCACCTTTGACCTTTGAGTAGATTTCAGAGATTGGTTGTCAGGTTTTTTTTTTAACATCGTTAGTTAGCAAGCCTCTTTCCCCACCGAGCCATCTCACTGGTCTGGCCCTAGAAGACAAACTGCGAAGAGCACGTTGCAGTCAAGTAAATCATTAAGAGATTATGAAGGAAATCCTAAGAACCACTGGCTAGCTTGCAGTGCATTATGGTGCAAGGATTCTAGTGTTTGTTATGAAAGTATATTTAAGAGCGGATTGCTAATTTGCCTCACACTTCAGATTGCAACATGAGCCTATTTATACCTCCAGAGCATAAGTTTCAGTGGATCAGTCGTAGGCTTGGGCTTAGAGAGGGTTTCCCCTTTCCTCCTTGAAGTACCTTATGTGTAGGAAAGACAGTTGTTTCCTGAGGTGTAGTACCTTCCTAATATCTTTATGCTCAGCTGTCTTTTTTTTCCTCAGAAAATTGGGCTCAACCTCAGTATGGGCCTATTTTCTTTTTAATTTATAGGGTTAGTTTATTTTAACTCTTTATTTAACTCTATAATATTTGGTCACTTTTTATCCTTCAACTAACAAAATTCATTTTTATATTCATTTTTACTTATTATTTTATTCATTCATTCTACATTCGACTCACTGCCCCCTCCCAGTAACCTCTCCCACAAACCTCCCTTCATTCCCCTCCCCTTTTCCTCTGAGAGGGTGGGGGCCCCTTTGGGTATCCCCCAGCCCAGGCACATCAAGTCTCTGTGAGGCTAGGCACATGTTCTCCCACCGAAGCCAGACAAGGCAGCCCAGCAAGAAGAACATATCCCACAGACAGGCAGCAGCTTTGGGGATAGCCCTGGCTCCAATTGTTTGGGACCCTCATGAAGACCAAACTGCACATCTGCTACATATGAACTGGGAGGTCTAGGTCCAGCCCAAGTTCTTTAGTTCATAGTTCAGTCTCTGAGAGCCCCAAGAATCTAGGATTCCGTTGGCCTTCCTGTGGAGTTCCTAACCCCTTTAGGGCCCACAACCTTCCTGCTGCTCTTCCATAAGAGTCCCCACTGTTTGGCTGTGGGTGTCTGCATCTCTCTGAGTCAGCTGTTGGGTGGGGCTTCTCAGAGCACAGCCATGCTAGACTCTTGTCTGCAAGCATAACAGAGTATCATTAGGGATTGGTGCTTGAGTATGGGCTTATCTTAATGGGTTAGTATTTTCAAGAAGCCTATGATCATAGATATATATGTACAAACATATAACGATGTGTATGTGTATACATATATATACACACATACACATGTAATCTGTCTATTTAAACATGTATACATTTTTCGTATTATATTCTTCAGAACTTTTGAAAGCTCACTCAAACTTCGTTGCAGCTACCGGAATCTGTTTACCCTTCTCACTCATAAATAAAGACAGTAAGAGAACTTATTCATTTCTAGTATGAGTTGTGCCTCTAGGAAGAATTTGTCTGCTAGTGGAAAAGCTTAGTTCGTGCACCAAGATGGTCAGTAGGCACATCTTCGTCATAACTATGTGTGCTCATTGTGAAGATGTCAACACTAAAAGGCCTGCTGCCCTTGGCTTCGTCAGTCATCCATACTGACCTTCTCTCTAGCTTCCTGGAGGCAGAGGCTAATGCACAGTGCTCTCACTGAATCTGGGACCATCATGAAGTTCATCTAGGATGCAGCATAGACCTTGCTTCCTAACTGCTCACCCTGCTTCCTCCTTCCCCTGCCCTTGTCCCAGCTTAGCATCCAGAATGATTTCCTTTAAAACTAAAGGCAGATTATGCCCAGAGTCCTCAACACTTTCCCGTTCTCTGACTTAAAGACTCCCTACACTGTGGTCCGCAGCCCTGATCTCTGCATCGGCCTCCGTCTGTTGATTGCTACCTAAGGTCCTCGGCTGATCATTCCACCCCAGCATGCTGGTATGCTTCTGTTCCTGGAACCCACTTGCCCCAGGGCCTTTGCTTATTCTTCGACCTTGCTCTCTCTCTTCCTGGTCCTGGTCCTGGCAATGAGGCCTTTCCCTGAACATCTGTTTAAGATCCTGGCCTTCTGTACTGGTAACCCAGCGACAGTTTGTGCACGATTCCCTTCCACCATCATTCCACAGGTGATGAATGTTATCTTACATACATCCACTCTAGAAGAAAGCCACGGAGTTGTTCAGAACAGTGCCTGTCTTAGTGTACCTGCATACTCAGCAAATAGTTAACTGAATGAACTAACAAAAGCCTTGATTTAATGAGCTATACAGAAGACCCCAGCACACATGCTATCTTGAAAGGAGTTGTAGCGCCCGTGAAGCTGAGGAAGGGGTCAGGAAAGCCTGCTTTCTACTTCCTGTAGGCAGGAATGGTGTTGTCCTGCCAGTTATTCCGCGTGACTGTGCTATTGGAGAAATGCTGGAGACGTAGACTGAAGATGCCCAGAAAAGAGATGGCTTGAAAGACAGGAGGCAGATAAAATGTTCATGGGAAAGTCCTGAAGAGGGAATGTAGAGCTAGGCTCTAGGGTGGGGGCAGCAACACCAGGACATGGGGGAAAGTGTCCAAAGATTTTAAGGAATGTAGTCTTGGTACTGCACAGTATTTCCCTTCAATTACATTTTCAAGTATTTTGCAATCAGACTTTCAAGAGCACAGGCTCCTACATATTCAGTGTTGCAAGGAGAAGAAAGGCAGGTCCACAGTATGTAATTTTAGTGCATTTAGGAATCCTAAAATTTGCTTCAAATGGATAACCTTAAAAAAATAAATGAATCAGACCCATATTTATGTTGCCACAGTTAAAGCTCAAAATTACAAGTTTGGATAGAGAAAAAGTCGGTTACACTATATAGATATAGAAGTGGCATATCGCAAGCTTAGATATAGCTTATCCCAAACTCAAGAACCTGACTGTCATACAAAGTGAACAGACAGATTTTTTTAACTTATCTATTTGAGTAAAGTGACATAGTAAGGCACATAGTGTGAGTTTTTTTTTTTAAATGGACATCTATGTATGGACATTTCAGAAACTATGAAATGAACTTGCTTGTAGATGTGTAACTGCTCTCTGTTTAACATGACATTGAATGTCTTAGGTCGTCTTCTATGAAGGGGGTCGGTTGTACTTCAAGGAGACAGATATCCATTCAAGACAGGAACCATTTGTGCTCCCAACCCTCAACAGCTTTAACTGAAACAACATTTTACCACAGCACAGGCAGGAGGGTACTGAGATGCGTAGGTCTTTAGAGGAACCTACTCATTCCCTTAGTGTACAATGCCAAATTGTGGTTTTTTTTTTTTCCCTAATAACCGAAAGCAGTAGTAAAAATGTGAAATCGTAACATAATCACACACATGTACACGCACGTTCACACACACACACACACACACACACACACGCGCGCGCGCGCGCGCGCGCGCGCGCGCTCACAAGCTGTAGTACCGACAGTAAATGGAAGCTGGGGATATAAATCTGACTGTAGGGTGCTGACCTACTGAGCAGGAAGCCATGGGTTTGATTCCCAGCACACATAAACCACAAGTGTTGTTAAAAACCTATAGTCTCAGCACTTCACATCTGGGAAACAGAACAAGGGGCAAACATTTGAAGCCAACTTGGAGAGGTAGCATTCCCTCTATTTAGGGAATGGAAATTCTCTTTTTTTTCAAAAGAAACAGACACGATAAATAATATAATTATCCACCCCAGAGTTGTTGGAATTATGGGATTCTTTATCTCTCTTTGAAAACATTTCTTGGGTTAGAAACTAGTTTCTTACTCTTTTTCTCATGTGGACCAACCCCTTGATTTTGACGGTATGGAAGCTACAGCCTCTCTCGTGTATGTAATACTAGGTATTCAGCCTCTCGTTAGAGTACCCTTGCCTCTTGATGATGGCCCATCTCCAACACTTCAGCCTTCCTCTGTGTTTGAGGAATATTCAGACGGTTAGATTCAACCATGGTGTGAGGAAATAGCAGATGTTCCCTGATTAGTGGAGCTTTGGTCTGTCTGTAATTGGCCTCCTGTGCAAATTTATCAAAATCGTCATTAAGGAGAAATGATAAGCCGGACTTCTCTCTGCTCTCTTCTTGGTTCGCCGTGACTCCTGCCTCTCTGTGGCCGTCAGTGACAGGTTGTACTCAGCGTTGACCTTTCCAATCAGTTACAGATTAAAAAATTGCAGCCAGCGGGGCTTGGTCTGCTCAGTTGTCTTTCCACAATCAGACATGCTAAGAACTCGTTGTCTCATTGTAAATGTAATTTAAAGTTAGGCAAAAATGTAGCTACTTGGAATAATTGAAAACACCCAAGGCCTGCCGGGCTTTCAGACACCTGGCAGGAGATGGGTAATAGGTTCTTTTGCCAGAAGACAAGTGACACATCCAGGCGTCACATATTCACTGAGCCCCCAAGCCTTTCTAGGAAACTTGAGCTTGAAGACAATTTGGATAGAAATGGGGTGTGGGTGCCGTGGACTAAATATGCCTTCCTTTTCCAACACCAGCCTGATAACGAGATGTATTTGTCCTCCCTGCATCTGGTCTGACTTAGATAATGAAAGCTGTGAGCATCTATTTACTTTATCATCCAAACAAGCGGAAGGCCTACTAGCCGCCACCAAGGTGCCATAAGCTTTGTGAAGATCTCAGTGGTGGCTATGGATTTAGAGGCAATCAGTTCAATCTTCATGTCATAGATCAGGGCAAAAATCATGCAGCCAATCACAGTGCTCCCTGATATTGACCTCACATCACTCTTCAGTTTGCCTTCCACTACGATCTGGAAGAGTGACACCCTTTCTTACAGGGTTCTGTCTTTCTTTTGTTCCTGCCTCCCAGTGTTCAGTTGGGCCAGCCTGGCCAGCTCACTCCAAAGTGATGTCATCATCTTCCCACCGTCCTGTTCCTCCCAGGTCCCAGGTCTGTAGTGGGCAGGGTGCACTTTTGGTGCCAGGTATGTGTTTGTGTGCATGTGGGTGTGAGTTTGTGTGTGTGTGTGGTGTGTGTGCGTGCGCGCGCACGCGTGTATGAGAGGGGGAGACAGGAGAGATAGATGTATAGAGAGAAGCCTTCCTTCTGTACCTCATCTGTACCTGTCTTTGTATACCAGGAATGAGTAATAAAAGTGATTACTGAGGACAGTCACCCTCGTCCTAATCCACTGTTTATCTCTGCCTTTGTGTCAAGTTGTAGGACGCTGTCTTCTTGCTAAACTCTGGCTTTACAAGGAAGAAATCCCAGGGTCCTATTGTGTGACTCGGCAGTCACCTCCCAAATCCTCTAGGGCAAGCAGAGCTTACTATGGACTGTAAGCATAAGTTTCCTCTTGGGTCGCTTTCACCGGAGATCTGGAGCGGAGGTGCTCTGGAGGTGTGAACACTGGCTAGACTATTAGGAGTTTGGGTAGGGTGAGGAGAGGGCTTTATCTCCAAGAGTTAGGGAGGAATAATGTGTTTCACGTTAGAATAGATGCAGCGCGAGCCTAAGTTTCTTCAGTTTCTTTTATGACCCGTGCGCCCGAGGATCCAAACTAGAGAGAACATTTGACCAGGTGCAGTGCTGGGATTAGGATGAATTATGAGAGATTTATGCTGAAGAGATGTAGCCTTACTGTTTTACTCCATTGGAGATGCTTGGTTTTCCCATGGATGACTGCTTGGGAAGAAGCCAGAAGAACTTAGTCACACTGATGAAAGGGAAGGAGCCATGTGTGTGTGTGTGTGTGTGTGTGTGTGTGTGTGTGTGTGTGTGTGTGTGTGTGTGTGTGTGTGTGTGTGTATGTGGTGTGTGTGTGTGTGTGTGTGTGTGTGTGTGTGTGTGTGTGTGTGTGTGTTGTGTGTATGTGGTGTGTGTGTATGGTGTGTGTGTGTGTGTGTCTGTATTGTGTGTGTCTGTGTGGTGTGGTGTATGTGTGGTGGTGTGTGTGTGTCTGTGTGTGTGTGTGTGTGTGTGTGTGGTGTGTGGTGGGTGTGTTTGTGTGTGTGTGTGTGTGTGTGTGTAGAGTGTGTGTGGTGTGTGTGTGTGTGTGTCTGTGTGTGTGTGGTATGTGTGTTATGTGGTGTGTGTGTGTGTGTGTATGTGTGTGTGTGTGGTGTGTGTGTGTGTGTGGTGTGTGTGTGTGTGTGTGTGTGTGTGTGGGTGTGTGTGTGTATGTATGTGTGTGGTGTGTGTGTGTGTGTGTGTGTGTGTGTGTGTGTGTGTGTGTGTGTGTGTAAAGATAGGAAGACAAACACACATATGCTCCAGGTATTTCAGGGTTCAGTACATTGTAAAGTGACCCTTTCCCTTTCAGAATCTTAGCAATAAGTTTGTCATGAGGTCAAAATCTTATGTCCTAAGTATAGAGATTTATCTTATGCACACATGGGAATCTGCTGTGACCTGCATTTCCTCAACTCTGTTCTATTTAATCTGAATAGCTTATGTTTAAAGGCTTCCTCTTGCATTGTGGAGAGAGTTTTAAAAGTTCCTAGTGTGTTACAATTTTAATATCTCCAGCTTCCTGTGCAAAGTGTCAAAGGTCGTAGAGGACACTTAAATCACCTGTGTGTGAGGAGTCAGACCTCTTTTTATTTTTATTTATTTTTTAAGTGAGTATGATGTTGCTGATACACCAGAAGAGGTCATCTGTTCTCATTACAGATGGTTGTGAGCCACCATGTGGTTGTTGGGATTTGAACTCAGGACCTCTGGAAGAGCAGTCAGTGCTCTTAACTATCGAACCATCTTTCCCCTTCTCATTGTTTCAATAAAACCTACTTTCAGATTTTACTCATTTTGTTTTTTTAAAGATTTACTCACCCTTTCACTGCTTGATGATTGACTTTAAATCACTGATGCAATTGTGAGGACCTTTTATTTTAATGTTCCACTATTTGGCCTGCTATATTAGCAATATAATATTATATAATACATGTAGACTAACCAGTCTATAGGATTCTTAGGAAAATTTGTTTTTAAAGTTCTATTTAACAAATAGCCCTTCTTAATTTTAATTTTAAGGTAATCACATGAATATGTGATGATACTAATAATATTGACATCCATAAATAATATATTTACTGGGTTCCTGATTGTGTTGGCACACATTTTTCATTCATTTTATTTACGTATAGGAACACTAATGATTAAGTATGTTAAAGAGTTCTTTATGAATCGCATAGATTAAATATTCAATGTAAAAACTTCAGTGCCTATTTTTGCAATAACGCATCTGAATTTTAGTTGATTTGCCCAAGAAAGTTTGCCGAAATTTCCAGCATTTGAATTTATCATTTCTAATTTCTTTGATGAACATTGACAGATTAGTATATTTAATGGTCCCTTCCTGAAGTGAGAGGAGGCATTAATTTGAATTAACACTAAATGTGTTCTGCGGTATCTTTTAGAAACAATCAGACTATCGGACTTAATGGTTATGAATTTAATAGTGTGAGAGTACAGTTCTTGATAGATGAGCTGATAATATTGCAGTCTACCTTCCTAATTAACTATCAGGGGCCTATCATTATTCAACAGCTTCTTTAAGGCTAAGTAAACATGATGTTAATTAAACTCACAGATAATGCTAGGGGATGTTGATTGCTGCAACAAGGAACAGAAAACCATTCAGCCTGACCTTAAGAAACACTGAGTATGGGGTTGTTGGCAGTGATAGCACGCTGCAAACATCAGGGGAACGGACTCCCCAGTGCTGTTGAGAAATTGGTATAGGTTTGAAATGTGTTCTCGGAAGATTAGCAATGGCCCTTTCAGATTGTCTATTCTACTTTTCTATTGCTGAGGATTTGAGCCTAGGCTTCTCTTACTCGATAGACGAGTGCCGGATTACTGAACTATTTTCCGAGCCCGGTTTGTAGTTTTTTTTCAGGTCTCACTATGTAGTGCATGCTGGCCTTGAACTTGCTCTGGACTCCCGGCTGGCCTTCTGCTTTAGTCTTCTGGGCGGCTGGGATGTCAGTTGCATCTTCGCCAGACAGAGTTGTTATATACAAACCCTGAAATATCAAACCCTACAATCTCATGCAGACACCTTCAGGAACCTGGCTGGGGACTCTCGTGAATTAAGACTCTGTTAATTACGGTCAAGTCCGACAAAGGGGAAAGTGGCTACCGTGTAGACTCAGTGCCTAGGACACTTGCTGGTGAGGTTGAGATAGAACCTTGAGTTGATTCCTCTTGCTGGGCACTGCAGTGATCCAGGAGAATAAATCACTAATGTGTGTAGAAGGCAAACAAATGTGAGGAAACATCCGCCTCTCCATTACTGGCTCTACTCGTTGATGCTTGCACACGTTACCTTGAGATTCGTCTGATAACTCCCTACCAGCAGAAACAGGAAAAAGTGGGTACTTTGTATCCATCTATGTGAACCCATTTACCAGATATTCAAGATACAGCCAACAGCTGATTAGAAGATGCCGTCATTGCTGTCTTAAAGCACTGGAATCTATGTTCCTGTTTCCTAACGTGTTCCTCAGTAAGGAATTTGAATGTAGCACACAAGATGGAAAACGTGTGAGTGGCGAGCTGCGTCTGTCTGAGGCATCGACTGTTTCATTGACAAAAGGCACAGATATGAAATTTGTCTAAATAATTAGATCTCTAATTAGTGCATCATTGTGAGATGAATGTCATTCTGCTTCATTGCACATGATTCCCTGTTAGAAATTTCATGTCAACAAGGATCCTACCTGTGGTTTGCTAATCTGAACCCTAATTTATCACTTGTGTGTATGGCATGACACATCCTAGACACAGACAGGAGCTGAGAGAAGACGTCTGAGGAATATTGATGGCGCTGTGCTGTATGAATGTATTATGGTTTCTCACATCCAGGGGATAGGTTTCAATCCCACAGTAGTGAGCACACAGTGATTCTCCGTGCCGTTAGTAACAGTGTCAGGAGGTCCTGGAGGGTGTGCATCGTGTCTGTGTCAGCTTTGAACATGCTCAAATAGTAGTGGTGTCTTCCTTCACCTGGATTTTCTTTCCTTCTAACAGTTGCCGGACAAGCAACCGGAAGAGTTTGATAAGCAATGGCCAGTCACCAGCATTGCCTAGACCACATTCACCTCTCTCTGCTCATGCAGGTAACGGACGACTGTCGTGATTCTTTTGTTGTCTTTTAAAAGCAATCTAGACCTTTTCAGACCTACATGTGTCTTTTATACCTACCTTGGATTTCCTATTGTGTTACTACTCTGTTGTCCTTTCTGAGATAACAAATCAGAATTCATTTGTAGGTCAAGCTCTCTGTAATTAATATATCTCTCTGTTGCTAAATTTGGTTACAAGGTTAGACCTGTTTGTCCGTTAGGAATATCTTTAGGGGTTGCAAACATGGCAGTATAAGAAGAAGAGTGTTCAGAAAGATTCTGCCTGGTCCCCTTAAAACTGAACGCCATGCTTTTGTTGAAAGAGCTCCTCGTTATCTAGAGCAGTGGTTCTCAACCTTCCTAATGCTGCATCCCTTTAATACAGTTCCTCACGTTGTGTTGACCTCAGCCATAAAACTACTCTGCTGCTGCTGCTTAACTGAAAATTTGCTACTCTTATGTACCGTAACGTAAATATCTGATGTCCAGGATACATGATATGCAACTTCTAATGGGGTTGTGATCCACAGGTTGAGAAACATTGGTCTAGAGTATGAAGAGGCAGGAGAGGCCGGAAGTTTGAAGTCTTTGTAGAATTGTAAGGAAGAGAAGCATAGCTCTGAAGCTATTCAGTGGGAACCGCTTTCTGTGCCTTTTAATTCTCTGTTTAAAGTAATGTGGTGGGGAAGCCACTTTTAACAGAAGAGTCAGACAGAGTTTGAATAAACCTCATGGCTAAGATGTTGAAAATGGCTAAGATTGGGCAGGGCAGGAAGCTAAGGGATAAAAGAAAAGAACTCTTGTTTGGAATGGTGATGCTTGAAAAGCAAGCACCTTGTGCCCACACATAGTAATTAATTTCTAGCTATACCAGTGGCTTAGTTTGCTTGTGAGAAGATGCCATTGACTTGTATTCTAATACACGGATGCATTTTTATTAATCTGGAACATGCACTTAATGAGGGGTGAAGTTGGAGTTCAAGATGAAAAATGAGTGATTGGTGAGGCACAAGGAGATGGAAAGACGGGTGAAGGCAGAGCTGTAGAAAGGCTCTGGGCTTTGACTGTCTCTTTGGGATGTGGAAAAAGATCTGGGCCATAGGAGGTGTGTATGGCTCAGCATGGGTTCCTGAATGAGGTGGTAGCCCTGCTTCCATGGCATCCGGTGGGAACTCTAATTTGATCCCAGTGGAGCCTCAGATGATCTTAGTTTCAAGGCTAAGTGTCTGCTGGCTGTCTAGCAGGAAGTCCTTGGCTACAGAGGTATTTGCAGTGCAAGATGGGTAGAAAAAGATGCTCTGGAATGACATTTTCCCCCCTTAATGATTACTCAAATTAAAAGGTGTCAAAGGGTCTGTGGGCAGCAGAGGTACCTGATGACCCAGGCTTCACCCTAGCAACACACAGGGTAGGAAAGACACTGTTGTCGCTGTTTGCCTCTGACTTCAACAAATGCTTGGTGGCACCCATATACTGTGCACATATATATATACACACACCGAATAAATGAATGTAAAAATTAAAAACAACTTTAATGGTGACTCAGTGAGAAGGTAGAAGAAAATCGTGATATAGTAAAAATGACCACAGTGCTCAGAAATGTTTCCTCCAGAGACAGCTCCTCTGGTTAGCTTCTCCTCCAGAGAAGGGGCGTGCACACAGGAAGGCGTTAAACTCCAGCAGGGACACCCTTCATCTTTGCTCAGCGTTTCCAGCAGCCTGAAGTTTAATCAGCTGGGAAATGGATAAATGAACTATGATCCAGTCACACAGAGAAAACAAATTAACTAGCTAGCTCTGCACATGTCTTCATGGATGAAACTCAAATATAGTATTGGGCAGCAAAGGCAAATTGCAAAAGAATGTTGCTTAACCATTCAACCATTCACATGAAATTAATGTGGTGCTCTGGGTATTGTTTCATTTATGGATACACACACACACACACACACACACACACACAGGAGACATATGTATGACTTTTTTCCTTAATTACTACTAGAACTAAAAGATGTCTGTTATATTATGTAACAATTGTATCATACACAACACAACACACACACATATACACACACAGCACACACACATGTATGTATGCTTGTAGTGAGAGATGGGAGAAATAAGAAATATTTTAATTGAAAATACATTTTTTTCATACTGTATTTATGGTTTTCCTTTCCTTATCTCTTCCCAGATCCTCCTCTTCCTTTCAACTCCATACTCCACCCTTTTCTTTAGTAAATATTCAGGCAAATAAAGAAACAAAGAAACAAACAAACCAGAATAAACAAAACAAAAGCAAGTAAGAAAACAGAAAAAGAAATATGATATCAGAAGGGCATACATGTGCACAGCATAAAGACCCAAAATCTGAAACTGTAGTTAGTATATAAACAAAAAACTAGTAAGGTAAAAAAAATGCCAAATAAAGCAATATAAGACAAAAAAATTACTATTGAGCTCATTGTGTGTTGGCCATCTACTACTGAGCATAGGGTCTATCTTTAAGAATACCCAGGGAGGGATGGAGAGATGGAAAGAGCACTGACTGCTCTTCCAGAGGTCCCGAGTTCAATTCCCAGGAGTCACATGGTGGTTCACAACCATTTATAATGAGATCTGATGCCCTCTTCTGGTGTGTCTGAAGACAGCTTCAGTACTTATATATAATAAATAAATAAATCTTAAAAAAAAAAAATACCCAGGGAGACTTCATTAGAGAAATTCATTTTTCCTTTGCAAGTAAATGTCAACTTGAGATGGTTTGTTGGTTAGTCGTGGGAGCAATTGTCTCCCTCTCTCTTGATGCTGGGATATCTGCTGTCTTAGACCTGTGCAGGCCTTGTGCATGCAGCCACAGACTTTGCATGTGTGGCAGTGTTGTGTCTAGAAGACATTGTTTCTGTGATGTAATCCATACTTTCTGACTTCTGCAGTCTTCCTTTTCCACATCATTCTCTGAGCTCTGTGGGGAGGAGTTGATGAAGAAATCCTGTTTGGAACTGAAGTTTTTACCTGATAGTGAGATATGTCTAGTTGAAATTAATGTGTCTATTTGGAGGTTTGTCTCCCCCATTATTTTGGTGACTCCATTTAGAGGAAAGAAGAGAGTTTTAAGTACCAGTTATGATAGTTACTTTAAAGAAGTGTGAGGGACATAGAAGAAGAAAGAGGATGAAGCTGTTGGTAATTTCACATAGTTCCAAAGCTATATAATGAGTTACTGTGCAGTTATTTAAATTATGACTGTTTACAATTGTGATTGTAAGATCTTACTTTGTAGCACTGGCTGATCTAGAACCTGCTCTGTGGACCAGGCTGTCCTTGAACTCACAGAGATCCATCTGCTTCTGTCTCCAGAGTGCAGGATTTAAAGTGTGTGCTACCACGTCCAGCTGGATTTAACGTTTTTATTGTTAAGTGATTGTCATGATAGTTGAAACCTACAGAGGCTCACGGGAAGAACAGATTCTGTGGGGCCTGGAATTGTGTGTATTAAACCATTCTGTTCCTCTGGGGTCTACCCCAGGGCCTGGCAGTCTTACTAAGTGCTAAGTGAATGATAGATTCTGTTAAGTATAATTCAGCAGTGATTTTAAGTGTGTGACCTTCCTCCTCTCTGTGGTGTTTGATGCCCATTTCCCAACATTTATGTGTCTGTTGATTAGGCTTTTATTGCTCTGATTTTCTTTAGCTCTAGCATTGAGAAGAGAGAATATGTGGTTAAGGCTTTAATGGTCCTTTAATTGTTTTTCCCCTTCTGTATTGCCTTAGCTTGATTTTTTTCCCCCCTCTTTTTAAATCCGCATTGGTTTTAGGATATAGGGTGAGGGCTTTGAGTAAGGAGTGGTGTGTGGGTCAGGGTCTGAGTGCTTTTCTTTGTTACTGAGCCAACAGGTTGTTACTTGGAGGAGTAATGTCTGTCAGACTTTTTTGTTTTTTTGGTGAGAAGTGGCATTTATTACAATCTGCCAGATCTCTATTTCTGTGTAGTAGAAAGGAAGAAGATGTAAATGAATAGAAGGCCAATCCATCCTGGTGTCCTGCTAGTGTTTACCTTGTCACCTCCCATGGCTTACTCTTCTCTCTTGTCGCCTGTGCTTGATCCAGGATGCTTGGTGAGGCGGAAACAACCGACAGAAAAGCCGCCATCTCTCAGGTCCTATTAGCCTAGCATCCAGAGCTACACCCGCCTTGTTTTTCTAAGGGAGGGGAATGTGAGCTGACCACCGGCATATGAGTCTTACATATGCATCCAGTGCTGACTATCTGAGTTAATTGGTTGTGTCAGGAGCAGTCCAGCACAAGGGAGGCATTCAGACGGTGTTTCCAGGAGCCAGAGGTGCCTGAAAGAAACATGGAACAGGACAGCTGTTCAAAAACAAAAAAACAAAAAAAAAAAAAAAAAAAAAAAAAAAAAAAAAAAAAGTAAAAATGCCAGGCTCCCAGTTCCAGGAAGGTTCAAAGCGTTAATGCTCATTTAGAACTCCCGGTGGAAGATACTAGGGTATATTTCCTGACGTGAAAAATTCTGCGTAGTAAGAAAAGTGAGGAGAAGTCCAAGTGTGGAATATATATTTGTCTGTGAGTAGTTGCCCACCTGATGGCTTTAATGTACAAAGGACTGGCGTAGATGGGCAGTGAGGGGTGAGCGGGCTAATAGAAAATGGTGCAAATGGCCTATCACAGGGGAGGGAGGCCTCAACAGAATTGATGTGTAATGTGACTGCCATCCTGGAACAACGTGAGCCAAGAGAGCGAGGTGGCATCACTTACCTGGAGTGACTACAGTTCGTCATTTGGTGCAGCCCATTTTCCCTGCTGCACATGGTGACAATCAGTATAGCTGTTAGGTTAGTGGCCGATAGTTTTGTTTAAAATGTCAAATGTATTTACCCTTTGACCCAATAAATCCACATATGGAAATATCTCCTCCCTTACTCCCTTAGGACAATAGGAGATTATGAATGTTAGCATTGCCTATGATTAATAAGCAGGGAGGTAAACTGTTGTTAGTTTTTTATTTAACCTATCATTCAGCGGTGGGCTTGTGTGCATATGCTCAGGCATATAAGCCAGCAGGCATTGCAGGAAAGGGAACAGTAGGTTTTTATGTAGGGTGCTGGAAAAATGCACAAATAAGCAAAAAAAAAAAAAATCACATGTTGTAACTTCATCTGTGTGCACATTTTAGTGTGTATGTGCTCATGTCTACGCTCCTGTGGAGTCATGCCTACTCATACGAAGTTTGCATGTTGTAATTTCGTCCGTGTGCACATTCTAGTGTATGCACGCTCAGGTATACACTCTTGTGGATTCCCTGCATACTGATAAGGAATTTGTGAAAAGAAAGAAATTGTAAGCAGTGTTTATTTGTGGGGAATGAGAGGGTTGAGAAATTAGCATTTATTACTTTATAGTTAAAAAAAGCTTTAAAGCTAAAACCCAAAAGGAAATAACATACCTACCGTCATTCTCTGCTGCCATGTAACAGATTACCGAAAGTTCACTGGCTTGGAACAGGATGCATTTCCTAATCTTGTGGTTTTGTGGAGATGGATGTCCGGACAAGCTTTCTTAGGCTCTCTGCTCAGGGTATTGTAAACCAAAATTAAGGTGTTGGCCGGGCAGGGCTGTGACCTGAAGTCTGGGAAAGTGCCCACTTCAAGCTCAAACAGGTTGCAGGCAGATTTAGACCCCTGCCCTCCCCGGGGTTGCTGGGTTGCTTTTAGCTTCCGCCTGCCCCTCTCTGCTGTTGAGCCAACCACGGCCCAGCGTGGTGCTTCTGACTTCTTTTCCCATCAGCCACAGAAAGTTCTTTCCTTGTAGAGGGCCCATCCAGATAATCTCTGTATTTTAAGGTCAGCTGACGTGGGGCTTCAATTACAACTACAAAAATCCCGTAGGAGTTGTACCAGCCTATATTCGCATCTGATTGGATAAGTAGGGAATGGAGCTCCTGAGGAGACCGTCTTGATAATTCAGCCCATTACATCTTAGTTCAAACATGTACCACATGGACTCTGGGACTGTCACTTAACCCTCAGACTAGGTAGAGGCAGGAAACAGAGCACTGGCGTTTAAAGGACTGAGGTGACAGCTCTATTCGTGTTGGCCAGAATACTTCTTCTTTTGGTTTTTTCCAGTTCGTATTAGCGAACTTGCTGGTGACTCTAATTCACTTTTGAAAGAGTTTCTGGAGAAAAAAAAAAATCTCTTTCCAATCGGGCAGCTCTGAGAATTAATAATCACATCACAGTGTTGAAGATGGGACCCTGAGCCATACCTTTCCGCTGTGGTCCGACTCCAGCTCTCCAAGCATTTCTGAAGAGAGGGACTGCCCTTAAAGTCTCCATCAGATTCTGAATACACGTGGCGTGTTTCTTATATGTAACTTTTATGTGCGTGTGTTGTTCAGGAAGGAATTTCATTTCTCGAGAATTAGGCACCTTGAATCGGCACAGCTTCCAAGTCGTAACTGAGATAAAAGAAGGCAAGGAGAGAAAGCCAGAGAATGTTTGCAGCCCGCATGCAGCGCTGACAGGGAAACATCCTGCCTCCCTGGATTCCACAGGACATTTTGACATGCATACATACGTCTTAACTTCCACATTCACGAACTCCAGGAGAGGAAAACTCTCCAGACATTATGTAACTATTTAAAGTGAAGATTTTTATTGTTGCAGAAAATCCTAGAGGCTTCCTCTGTTCGAGTTTGGTTTTCTATCTCCTGAGCTGTCCATGAAAACCAGCTCTTGCTTCCCTGCCTCTCCCTTTGACCACACCGCTCATTCATTAGGTGTTAAATTCGACGGCTGTGGGTAAGGCTGGGGTGAGAGAGACAGCCCTGCTGCTGCTGCTGCTGATCCGGCTGACTTCAGGGTTAGGGAGAGGACAGTGACTTCTGAGATAGGTCAGGACAGACAGGATAAAGAAAGAATTTGGTGTGCCAAAGACGTCTCTTGGACCATCCCTGTGCTATGCCCACTTGTCCTCAATGTCAGCAACAAACTTTGTATTAATCCACTGCCCCAAAGCCTGGAAGACGATTAGGTAGATACTTAGTAAAGCGTTACATTTGGGCCTCCAATATTAGCAAAATACTTGGGCGGCCCTCTCCTTTTCCTTCTGTGGGTTTTTATCCGTGGTCAGTCAGTCTGTCAGTCTGTCTGTCTGTCTCTCTCTCTTTAAGAAGACCCTTTGCATGCTTCAATGAAAAAAAAAATTTTAATTCAGCTAAGATGGGTCAGCGGGCAAGGTTTCCTGCCACCAAGCCCGATCACCTCAGTTTGATCCCCAGTGCCCACGTGGCAGAAGGAGAGAGTCGACTCCCCAAAGCTGTCCTCTTGCCTCATTACTGTGTGTGCAGGCACGTACGACGGATAAAACAAATGTAACTGTCTTCAAAGAAAACTTTGTCATACCGATTTATAAGACACGGGGCACCACCAACCCCGATCTTCTGTAGTCCAACAACGTGCTCTCCAGTTTGCCGTCTGTCTTTGTCCATGGCACTTTTGACTACTCGGGAGCCTCTCATTCCCTGTTTTTTTGTGTTTTGTTTTATACAGCCCAGTTTGATGGTCTTTTTTATTTTTTATTTTTTTTCTGACTTCTTCCATTTCCGTTCTTACACATAATTTTTAAGTCAGAGTCTCGTGTAGCACAGGCTGGCTTGAAACCCACTATGTAGCCGAGGCTGGCCCTGAGCTCCCAATTCTCCTACCTTCACTTTCCACATGTGCTACGATGAGAGCCAAGGACCACCCCACCCACTGCAAGTTCAGACTCGCTGCCTTTCTGTGTATCTGACGCATTCTCGGACTGACAGTCTTGCAGAGCAAGGCGATGGCTGACCCTAGCGGTGAGCGAGTTTTTGAGCACAAGAGAGTTTTTCTGACTCTTGGCTGAACTTTACAGACTAACCCCGGAAGAGGGAGAGATTGTGAGTGAATCAGACACTTGTACAGGGTCCTTTCTCTGTCGCCCGGCCTTCTGGGGGTGGCTATCCACACAGCTATTGCTCAGATGTTCCTGGTGCTTGATGGCTTCCATGCAGCACACCGAGGGGAGGCTATTACTTGTAAATTCTAGTCAGCTGGTGAGGACAACACGGTCAGTGAATGTGGAGGTACCTCAAGTACCAGGGGCGGTAAGGCGAGGGCAGGGCCAGCCTGCAGGTGAGCAGTGCCTTTGTTTTCTTTATTTGGTGATTCCGTCAAAGGCCTTGCAGCAGAGTCTCTGGGCATGAAATGTTTTTTACCAAACTGCTTGAACCTACTTTCTAGATCCTTCTTAAAGTGTTCGCTCAGCAGCTCAGTGACCTCCTTTGGCTGCGTAGAAGTGCTTGCCCAAGACAAACGCTGAAGTGTCTGTGTTCCTTTACGTTTAGGGAATAGGCAGTGGGAGACGCCGTGTCCCCAGAGCCACTGCTAATTGATTATTGCTCACGCCAAGGAGACAGTTTCTTAGTACCCTGTATAGTCACTTTTTTAAAAAGTCTGTATTTAATTTTTGGCTCCAGAGGAATATTTATGTTTGCACTTATATACTGTGTGTGAGTGTGGCCATATCCATTCCACAGTGCGTTTGTGGCAATCAGAGGTGTGTTAGACTTGTGTTCTATTCTACCTTCCAGTGGGTTCTAGGCATCAAGTTCAAGTGGTCAGGCTCACTCTGCGCATGCTTTGTATCCACAGAGCCATCCCTGCAGCCATCCAGAGGCATTTGTTACCTGTTCATCCATTATCAGTAAATTGTGAAACCCAGTGTCCAATCCAGGATACCTTAAAGTCCTTCTTAGAGAGTTTCATTTAACATTGGCTAAAATAAGCAAAGTGTATCGCTTCTTTTGCCAGTTGGTTCTCCTCCTTTTAAAAATTTCAATTTATTTTCATTTTATGCTTGTGTTTGCCTGAACACCAGTATGTGGACCTGAATACATGTCTGTGTATGCCGAAAGCCCTAAGAGGCCAGAAGAGTGCATCCGTCAGATCCTCCAGATCAAGAGTTACAGATGTTCGTGGATTACCGTTTGGGTGCTGGGAACAACCCTAGACCCTCTAAGAGCCGCAAATGCTCTTAACCTCTAACACTTCTCTCAAGCCTCTGATGCTTCTCTTAAGTTATTAGTGGGTGACCTTGGACTCATCTAATATTATCAAACATTCAGGAAGTCCCCCAAAAGACTCCTGAATTGGGTGTTCATCAGAAGGTTGTATTGTTTTACAGTGAACCCCTTCTTTACTTCAGGTATTTCATAAATTCATTTCTCTTGGCTTGTGGAAAAGGCCACCTTCCAGTCCATGCTGCCCTCAAGTCTCTGTTTTGTTTTGTTTTGTTTTGTTAATCCTTAGCCTTTATGTAATGGCATTTGTTGGTTGAGCAATGACACATCATGCCCTTCCTGCTTAAGGAAAAAAAAATGATAAAATCAGATTGACTGACGTCAGTCCATCTGTTTTCCCTGTTTCGATACTTCTTTGTATTGACTCACTAATTGGGTGTACAAACCCAAACCATTATTCCTTGTTAATTCCTTTAGGCAGACCCGTGTACCCTATGACCTCCATTTGTCAGTTTGGTCCTGTGAGCAAGCTGCAGTGTTTCTGTGCAGGCTACCTTAGTAATAATTTCATGACTGACATTTTTCAGATTCCCTTAATCTGATTAGAGGAGTAACGTAATGATGATGGCCCTTGTCTTGGTTTTCCTTCTCCTACATTATAAATTAAAGCTACACGAAGGTGACAGCTAAATTGTGTTTTCAGTTCTCCTGTGCTCAAAAGTGGTTGGTTGGTTGGTTGGTTGGTTGGTTGGTTGTTAAAAGTCTTAGACTCTGAGTAGCCACTTGAGAAGATTTTATTCTCCTAGAAGTGGTCATCTTTTTGCTTTGTGGTGCTCGTTGATTTTTTTTTATCAGAATTTTAATGTCTCTCTCTCTCTTACCTTCTTTCACTCTGTGTGTATGTGTGTGTATGTATGTGCCAACACACACACACGAGCACACACGTGGATATGCATGTGTTTATCAGCTCTATCTTGTCTTTAGGTTTAGTTGATGAAACCCCATTTGGGTCTTAATAACATACTCTCAAGTTAGAACTGACAGTCCTTGGTGCAAGATTGACTGTAGGAGAGAGGGGATTAGAGATGGCTGCTGGATGTCTTGCTGAGTGTATGAAGAGGTATACAAGTGGTTCTCATGCTGAAGGGATGAAGAAAGCAGACTGCAGGTAATAAGAAAGCATGTGATTTGCTCACATGGAGTCAATGGACCCGGGGGACAGCCAAGTGTTCTGTAGATCTATGCCCGAGAGTCTGAATCTACCCCTATCTATCTATCTATCCATCCATCCACCCATCCATCTATCTGAGATAACGTAGCTCTGGCTGTCCTGGAACTCATTTTGAAAGAGGTCTTAGCAATCTTTTTCTTTGTTCACAGTGTAACCTCTCACCCTTGTCAAAAGGCCTATTGCCTTTGAAAGGCTTTAATAATTTAGTTGGTAAGGTGATACCCAGCTACAGCTTTCCAAATCCAAACAGAAGACAGACAGGGCAAAGCAGTACTTCACCTATCTAAGGATAGCTGAAACTGTATGTTTTTGTAAATTTTATAAATTTTAGTGGGGAAGGTTTTTGGGGTATGGGGTAGGAACAGAGTCTCATTATATAGCTGTATAGGCTAAGGTGACTTCACTATGTAGCACAGGCTGGCTTTGAACTCAGGGTGATCCTCTTGCTTCAGCCTCTAGGTACTAGATTTAGACATGCATCGGTATGCCAAGCTTAGGAAGTATTCTTAAGAAGCTAGAGCCTCAAAATACCCAGTTTGGGCAGGTGAGGTGGCTTAGCAGGTAAAAGCCCTTGCCCCAGAAGCCTGACAAATGCCACAGCAGCGAGCATTTGTCTTCCCAGAAATCCTACATCAAGATAGAAGGCACAACCAAGAGAACTGACCCAAGGCTCCTGCTCGAGTTAGCTGGAGAATGCGGGGACAGACAAGAGAGACCCTGCTCAGCAAGCTGGAAGAACCGACTCACCACAAGTTGTCCTTTGAGCTCCATACAAACACTGTGGCAAGCACTTACATGAGCACACACACACACACACACACACACACACACACACACACACACACACACATTCACTCACCACACCACACAGGGGCAGGGGGATTCTGGGAAGGTCAATTTTCTTGAAGGGATAGTGTTAGGAAAAGTATCACCTCAGGATCCTCAAGACCAAGTTCTCAGCACAAAGAAGATTTATTTGCGGCAGAGGGACAGAGGGCATGGAGTAGGAGACAAAGGCTGGAGATAGAGGACAGAGAAGGGGAAGGGAAGAGGGGAGATGGGGAAGGGTATTTGTAGCAGAGGACAAAGGACTGCCTCTGGATGGGGAGGAAACAGATGTGGCCCCTAGCAAAATGGCAGGTTATAAAGGTAAAGGGGAAGCCCCATGTTAGGGTGAGGTGTTTAATTTTAATTGGGCATGTTAATTAAGTGAGCCATGGGGGCTTTGGGTTGCTAGACTTCGATACTTGGACAGATGGACCTTGGTGGTCAGCCTCGGGAGGAGGAAGTGGGCACATAAAGAAATAGACCTTGGTGGCCAGCTTTAGAAACGTAATCTAGTGGGGTTTTGTTGCTGTTATGTTTTGTTTTGTTTAGCAAGGAAGAGGGAATTGGGGAGATATCGCTCAATCTATCTATCTATCTATCTATCTATCTATCTATCTATCTATCTATCACCTATCTATCTTGAGACAGGGTAGCTCTGGCGGATCTGGTGCTCGTTTTGAAAGAGATATGTCTTTAATTTCAAGTTTTGTAAAATATTACAATTGGAAATTAAAATGCTTTAGTTAAGTGACATCGGATTAAGTTCGGTACATCAAATAATATAAATGACAGGTGTGAATATGTCTTCTAAGTCCCTGCAAGTTCAGAGATTCAGATTTGGGGAAATAAGTTCTTTTGATGTATAAGTTTGTCGTGAGAAACTGCCCTCCGACATGGCCGCTGCATCTCTTCTATATGAAAAAAATGCTTGCTCTCGAAAGAAACGATGTACTTAGAATCCCTTCTGGAGGTCCCCCTTCTCATCCTCACGGTTAGTTTTCAGACAAATGGCTGCAGAGCAGACAGCTTCACCCCTGTCCCAGTGAGTGACTCTTCCTGGCTTTGGCTGTTGGGTTTCTACCTCACCCTTCATCTGAGCCTCAAGTTCTCCCAGAGGTTGACTCAGGAATCTGCAGCTGCGTGCAAATGCAGGCTGTCTTCAGTGAGAGTCTGAGAACCAGGCAACATCCAGATGAACCGTCCCATAAAGATCGGATCCATAGAGGTCAAAGAACTTGACGCGAAGATTCCACTTATTGAGGGGGCACAGCCAGGGTCTTGCTTGACTCTGTTTCCAGAAGGCCACAGGCTGTGCACAACCAAAGTGCCCATACCTGTGCTAGCCGAGCACAGAAGTGTGAAAGTCTGTACTTTACAAGTGCACGTATTAACAAACCTTCTGCTGCTGGCACACTTAAGTATCACATAGAGCACAGCCAGCCCTGACTCTGAACTCACTCGCTGGGGTGTAATTGCGATTCTGGCTTTAATGATGCTTTAATGCAGATTCTTGAGTTGGCCACAGCAACATGTGAATACCACTCCACAAAAGCCAGGTAAATTGCAGGCTTCTCAGAGTCTCAGCTTTATGTTAGGAGCAACACTGGGTAATTATAGCGCTGGTGATGAAACGTTCAAGTATCTCAGCTCAGAGGTGGGAACCATATGTAGTTTGGAGGTCAAGTACAGGCAAGAGGGGCCAGACACACCCCTTCACTGGAGTTGGGAGCAGGTTTGGGTTCTCTCTGACTGGAGAGGAGACAGGTGAAGGAAGGGCTAGAGTCTCAGAAGGAAGAATTAACCTTTGCTTGACAAATACCTGAAACATTTAGGTATGTTTAATCAACTTTTAAAAAAATTCTGTTTTCTGTTTCTGAAAACCGTTATAGAAAGTTAACAAAACTTGTGAGAATATACAGAGTATAAAACTCACCAAAAATCTCAATTGTCACTCAAATGAACTGCTTAACATTTGGAGCAAATACATTATATATATTTGCATATATATGTATATTTCTAGATATGAACCTATTATTTATAGCATTTATGTATACATACACTTTTATAGAGATACTTGAACTGTTATAGCATGTTCATAAAATGGAATATTAAGGACATAATGATTTGGAAAAATTACAAAAATAACAATTCAGATAGATACAAAATTGTATCTAGGATCTCACACTTGTATGTGTAATAACAGTTCAACTCTTTCCAGAATTTTCTGTACCTATAGGAAATGTTATGGATGGCATAGTTCATAAATGTTGACGATCAACAGTTAACTAGTTTGTCGTCTTCCTCTGGGACAGTCATTTAAAGAGCTAGTCTTGGCAACACTGTCAGTGGGTAAATATATTTTCTGCCAAGATTTACAACCTGAGTTTCATGCTGGGGACCTGCAACTTACCCTCCGACCTCCACACGTGTGCCCTGGCATGTGGTCCTCTCTTCCCTCCCCCAAATAAAGTATAAACCTAATAAAAAAAGAAAAACCATAAATGCATAACCTTTTATTATCTTGTTCGTGATATTGGGGGAAGTCATTATTATCCTGAGTTTTTTCGGGCTCTAGAAGCTAGAAATCCTGTCTACAGAAAATGTTCTTGAAGGCCTGCTGCACATGACATTTAATGAGCATCAGGGATGTGTTTTAGGGGCACCAAAGTAACTTGACGCCTCTCTGACGCCTCCGAGTGTGTTCTCTGTAACTGAAACAATAGCTGGTTGTACTAAACTTCCAGGAACTGGGTGCCTAGTGACGTCATAGCATCCGGTGGTAGAGGAATGAAGAGGACAGGTGTTTCAGGAAGCTGCAGAGCTGTCTTCTTCCCAGGCACTGAGGTTGATGCCATCCAGTAGAAACCTCCAGCTGCCATGTAACTAAAGCCGGCTGCTACCACATAACCTCTTACTCTAGGATTGCCAGTCAAGCCTGTGCCCTTAGGATGTAGGTGATGGATGGTAGACCTGGGGTAAGGAACCTGCATCTTCATCCATGTCTTCCATGTATCAGCAGCACGACACTGGGTGAATCCTACAGGCTCCCCTGAAGGTCTCTTCCTCTACTCATTGGGAGTAAGAAAGCCACCCTCGGGCCCGCATCTCATTGTGCAAAGGTGACTGCTTTAAAAGTATTATCAAGTACAACAGAATGAGGTTTTAAGAAACTTTTGAAGGATTGCCAGGACCCGCTTGAGGTCGTGACACAGAAGCCATATGTAAAGAAGACGTGGACTAGAGCTCGCTTGATTGGAGTCTGCATCGCCGATGGAATGTGGGCTCCATGAGCTGTTTCTTCAGGGACACTCATGTAGTTGTCCATGACGGTTTTGTGCTGCCACACTGCCTTTGGTGGTGGCTAGGGCACCTGCTCTGCATCCAGCTGATTGGGAATTAGAGGCATCACGAAGCTGAGCTCCAATGCGTCAGAACCTCAGTAGTTGCAGGCAGGCTCTGTGAGAGCCTTGCCTCATTTCCCTTACTTAACATTTGTTTTCACTCAGAGAAGCTCAATCTGTCACATTTTGTACTCAGAATAATTTTTGCCTGAACAAAAGATTTAGTTCTGCGTGCATGCACGCATGAGTGCGCACACACACATACACACACACAGACACACACAGACACACACACACAGACACACACAGACACACACACACACAGATATACACAGACATACACAGACACACACAGACACAGACACACACACACACACACACACACACAGATATACACAGACATACACAGACACACACACACACACACACACACACACACACACACACACACACACACACACACACACACACACACACACACACACACACACACACACACACACACACACACAGACAAACACACACAACACACATACACACAGACACACACACACATACACACATACACATACACAGACACACACACACACACACACACACACACACACACACACACACTGTTTTAGAAAATCAAGATCCAATGTATCTAAGTATTTTGGGGCTGCTTAAAACTGGAGCCAGCTGAACCATGATCCCCAAGTCTCTTCCTTCTGCACTGGAAGGCCCTGTAATGTGCCCTGAGAACGCCTCCTGGGGAGTCAGGGGAAAGCCTAGGAGATCTCCACAGAGCTTGGATTCACGGGAGAGCTCATTGTGTGTCTTCTGTATTTCAATCAAAGAATTGCAAATGAGCTGGGCATAGCAGACTTCACTTTTCCAAAAAGAAACATGCAAGTTTATATTTGTTGTTGCTTGTATCAATTTATAGTAGTTACAAATATATATTAAAGCTTCCAGCATAATTTATATATTAATTATTATTATTATTATTATTATTATTATTATTATTTTGGCTTGTAAGAGAGTTGAGAGATAAGCAGGGTAAAACCGTCAGGTCCCTGGGTGACTAAAGAACTACCAGATGGTCTTAGGGCCTGGTGTCTACTAGGAAACTGGGGTGAGAAGAGAAAACTCCTGTTCTAAGATAAACCATGGATCCTCTCCTGCAATGTCCTCTGCACTGAAAGGGAACCTCTAATACAGATGCACCCAAGGCTTTCTCTAGGGAACGGACATTCTGAAGTGCGCCATGTTTGGGAGTTAGATGTTGCGAACATCTGGCCATAGATTTATGGACTAGGCGTACTTTTCCCCCTTTGATTTAAAACTGGTATACTAATATTCTTAAAGTCTTTACCGTAGTCTTCCCACAGTCAAGTATGATTTTAAACAGTTCACTCTTGTCTTCAGACTTAGCCTTAATTTTTTTTTTTTTTAATTAAATAAGGTGAGTGGGTTGTTTATATTTTTCTAATATTATTAAAGTATTTGTTCTAAAGCTGCATGTTGCAACTTTCAGTGTTATCTTTTAAATGACTTTTAAATAAACTTTATTATAAGACACTTGGAACCATTGTACAGCACAATTACCCGGGGCCAAGCATTATAATACAATCTCATGAATTTATGCACAGCTAGACTAGCATTTAGCTAGGTAGCCTCCCATTAAAACTGTCTGTCCTCAATATGGATGTATGCTGGCTTTGTTTTCTTTACTGAAGATGTGATTTTTGCATTTTAGGGTCTGATGACAGTTGGCACTCACAGCACATAAAATAAAGAGCTGGGCGTGGTGAAGCACAACTTTATTCCCAGAGCTCGGGAGACAGAGGCAGGCAGAGCTCTGAGTTTGAGGCCAGCTTGTTCTACAGAGTGAGTTCTAAGGCAGCCAGTTCCAAAGAACTCACAGTGTACTGTTTCCTTTGAGCTCATGATTTTAGTAAAGTCAATGTCCAGGTATACCTTGTAAACATTTTAAGATAGTAATTTTCCAGTATGAAAAGCAGGAATTATTTCTGCATATGTCATAAATGGAAAAAAAAACTTGCACAGTAGAGAGTAGGAAAACTACAGATCTAACTACATTTTGAAATATAAGTGTTAACACGTAATATAAGTGGGCTCTATCTCACGAATGCTAACTATGAACACTATTAAAACATAGCAGTGGGCCAGATGTTTGTCTAAGTAGATGTTGCAGAGCACCTGATAAAATTCTCCATCCATTTCTACTAAAACTCCTTTAGAAAATGAGAAGAAGTGGAGAGTTTCATCATCCAGCAAACCATCTAATTTAGACTAAGGGCCATTATCTTATTCTAGCAAAACACGAAAAGCATTTTATGAAAATCTCTCCTCTTTAGTGTCTAACTTTTATTCTAGAAGCTCTTCACGGTCAAAATGAGATGAAAATATTTTAAGTCCAAAATGTTAAAGGTTACGTTTATATGATACAAACAATCTAGACAATGCAAGAGAACTGAGTGGGTGTGTCTTCATCTTGTGATGAGGTCAGCTATGTACAAGACAGATAGACAGACGTTACGCTGTGGCACAGTACCATGTATAACCAGTTCAGAATAATTACAGACGAAGCGAATGAACTTATGACAATACTCTGTGCCCTTTCCCATACCCTCCTACCACTTATCCCCAGTGGGCAAGAAGTAAGCTTCATAAAAATCAGCAAGAGTCTCGAAAGGGATTGCTATGAAAACAAGAGCCACATCCAGAACCTTCTTTGAAAACCGAGTGATCTTGAGGAATGACATGCCAAAGACACGCCATCCTCATGGAAGGAGTGTTGTGAGACTTCCCGTCATGAGTTCATGAGCACACGTATGTGTAGACCTAACTGTCACCATCACTGACAACACACATGTCGGAGGAGATGCAGACTGGGACAGATCACAGAATATTCAGGAACACCAGACTGAGTACTGGAAGCTGTGCAGCCTGGGAAAACACCCAGACCATGAGAGAGCGGTGTGCAGAGGGAGTGACAGGTAGGGCATGCCACTCAGGACTCTAGAAACTCTAACAGTGATGTTCCTCAAAGGAAACTTTTCGTGGAGGTGGTTGTTGTTGTTGTTTGTGTTGTTGTTATTGTTGTTGTTGCTTTGGTTAGTTGGCTTTTGAGAGAGGATTTCCCTGGGTAGCCCTGGACTCTCATGGACTTCACTCTGTAGACCAGGATGTCACATTGGCCTCTCACTCACAGAGATCCACCTGCCTCACTCTCCCAAGTGTTGGGGTATTAAACCTGTGTGCCACCACCAAGCGAAGCGTCTAGTACTCTTCTGCTACCCAAGTAGATTCCTTTGGCAGAGCCTTATACCACCTTCTCAGGCTCCTAAGTCATGTTTAGTCTTAGCTGGACACAGTTGGGCCGGTCTTCGAAGTACAGGGACATCTGGCAGTGTGGTGGTGGCATCAACCTCTGGAAGACAGGACTCCAGCAAGATTGAGAACTCCTCCTAAAGAGGAGGCTGCTTACCATGGTGACAGCATGCTACCTTGACAGGACCACTCTTGGGAAACCTGAGTAGAGACTTAGCCAGATGAACTCAGAGGGTCACACCTGACTTGCCTAAGGTTAGCGAATGGGGAGCTCCCTACCCATGACGTATAAAACAATTTTCATGTAATTTGAATTTACCTGTAAAAGTTAAACCCGGAAATACAAAAATTAGTATGTAGAATATTTAATATGATAAGTCTTTAATGGGTAGTATAAATTATAAAGTTGCATACTTTTCTCCTGGATGAGAGAGCTAATTCCTGAGCATGATAAAGTAGGGAAAAGTATCTAGATGGGAAAGATTGGCTGTGTTAATATATTAAGAGTTTAGGGGCTAGAGCAGTGGTTTTCAACCTTCCTAATGCTGCAACCCTTTAATACAGTTCCTCATGTAGTCTGTGACCCCCGGCCACAAAATTATTTGGTTGCTACTTCATGACTGTAACTTTGCTACTGATACGAACTGTAATGTAAATATGTGTGTTTGTCGATGGTCCTAGGAGACCCCTATGAAAGGGTCGTTCTACTCCAAAAGGCTCCCCAACCCACAGGCTGAGAACTGCTGGGCTAGCAGGATGGCTCAGCAGTTAAGAGTGCATACTGCTCTTGCAGAAGACCTGGGTTTGTTTCCCAGAACCCATGTCAGTGCCTCACAGTCACCTGAAACTTCAGCTCCAGGGGATCTCCTGCTTCTGGCCTCCGTGGCACTCGAGAGCCCATTAACCCACCACACATATCCACATACATATAATTTAAAGAAGATAACATACATCTTAAATAGGTTCTGCGAGTTTAAAAAACGCCGCAAATAAAATGAAGGCATTAACACATACCTGAGGAAACATCCGTGACAAATAGAATGGGAGGACAGTCTTGATGACATCCGAGACTCTTTAAAATGAATGTATGAGACGTTCCAGCACCCACTAAGTAAATGCACAAAGGGCCTGAAGAGAGAAAGCCCCCTAGAAGAGGAAAGAGAAGAGACCTAGAAACAACAGGTGACCAAATGAGAGTGTAGTCTGACTAATCAAATAATCTGCCTTTCCCACTCACTTCGCAAACACTGAGGGATAAATGTGGTAATGCTCACCTTTAATGATGGTATAGAGACATGGCTTTCTTCAGACGTTGATGTCAGTTTGGTCATTCTGCAGAGAGCCGTGACCTTTATAACAAGAATCCCCGAAGAGTTCATACCACTTAAACTGTTCTCTGCATTTTAGGCAGTAGAGTACAGGGAGATGATACAGAAGTACTCAAGAAGCTGCATTTCAAGATATTGATTGTAGCATTATTTAGACTTCAACAAGACTGAAATTAGCCCATAAGAGGGCTGATTAAATTTTTGTCCTGTGCAATGGGACAGTTTGTACCTGTGTAATTCATTCATCACTTGGGGCAAAGCATGTAGCTCAGGGGTAGGAAGTGTCCTTAGCATGTGTTAAGTCCCAGACTAAATCCATAACACCAAGAAAAAAATGGTAAATTGCTTATGGTATGTAGGAGACTTGTAATTGCCTCCCAGTCATAAACAGCAGAGCACAAAAAATATGTCTTCTAACCCAATTTGAATATGTTCGTATGTGCGCGTTTACACCACCAAAAGCAGGTAAGTAAAAATATCACAAAGCACATTAAAAAGGATTAGTTTCCCGCTTTGATTAGTTAACACATTTTCCAGGTCCTCTGCCGTGACTGCGCGGTACCTTTCGCATCCCATTTCCAAAGGTTATTTTAAAAGTGAGCAGTTTCTTTATGCGGGTTTTAAATGTTTTAGCAGAAAAACCCCATGTGTGCTTGCTTCTCCTCTCACCATCTGCCTCCTGTTTAACAGTTAAACAGTTTTATGGGCGGCATTTCCCAGGATTGGGAACAATGCTGAGCTTCCCCCTCAGTTCCGGTTTGCTTTAGTCAGCCCCGCGGTGGTGATGGGCAGGTGTCAGTGTCTTCCACGTACCGACCACTCTGCCCATGCATCTGCTGCAGGGCACTGTGTCTCAGCCAGGGCTGGAATGGTTTTGATAAGGTCTATCTGAATAAAAACGTCTTTTTGTTTTAGGTCAGTTAATTGTTCCTGAACGCATTACGAAAACCAATAAAACCGTTTGCTTTATTTGCTTATCTTTTTAGTCGAGATGATCTATAGATTTTTTCAGTACATGTTGTATTCATATGTTAGACTATAACATAGAAATATATATACACATTATATATGTATATATATATGAAACATAGTGTGTTATTCAGAAGCCAGTAGTCCAAGCACTTGAGAGGTGGGGCAGGATGATTTTCTAGTGCGACGCTAGTGACGGCTACGTAGAAAAATTATGTCATTAAATGAATGCACACATGTACTGAGATATCAATATATGAGAATCAAAAATAAGACGCTTAAACATCCCTGATTAAACTTGTCCTTTGTAAAGATTACCAGCTCGTAAATCCCCTGAGCTAAACGAGAAAGGTTGAAATTTCGTTTTTTTTTTGTTCAGCCAGTAGGTATCATAAAATGTAAAAGCTAACCTCTGACTTAAGAATTATCCATTTTACAGCTGATAGCACATTTTAAATACAGGGTTTTAAAAATCACACCGTGATATTATTAACTAGCGTCACATTTGAAGTTTCCTACTTTGAAAATTGTGGCTTAATTAATAACCAAATGTAGATGTTGTTACTCATTATCTTTATTATCTGTCTTTGAAAAACAGTCATCGAGTCCTTTTCAAACACCCTGCGAAGCGAGTTCAGGTTTACCATTGCCCTGGATTAATTGGTGGCAGCCCAACGCTAGAGCTTCATACCTGGTGTTCCTAATGCTCTCCTGGAGAAGACCCGCTGTCATCTCCCTGTGGCGAAATCCACTGACTGCACTCACACATGCGCGAGCACGCGGACACACACACACACACACACACACACACACAGACTAAGCATCCCACACATTTAACCACCAGGAAGTCTCTCTATTTCCTCCCACTGCGTCTCCCTGCTGGCACCTTCCTGTTTCTTTCCCAGTGTAGATGTCAGAATCGCTTGCCCTGTCAATCCGCTTTCTCTCGCGTGGGTGTGCACTGATCTTCCCACAGCTTTATCTTTAGCCGGGACCTTTCTCCTCAACACAGATGCTTGTCTCTGTTTAGTGGCTTTCTCCATCTGTGCCCCGCTAGCATCTCAGATCTAAGGGTTGCCCAGTCGTATCACCGAGTCTGTCTACTCTCTTCCTGCCATTAGCAACCAACTCCACTTACCAAGTCAAATTAGAATTCTATTTCTCTCCCTTTTGTGATAGAGTATCATGTAGCCAAGGCTAACCTTGAACTCCTGATTCTTCGGCCCCCATCTACCAAGTGCAAGCACGGTGCCTGTGCTACCCTACCTAACTTCCTCCACGATCACTTACTGCAACCTTCCTTTGGGAAGTGTGTTTTAGACATAGACTCCCTGTCCAGAGCCAAAGCCATTGATTGATTCAGGACTTCTAGAAGAAATATGAACTTGGGATTCCTCTTCTGTATGTTCCCTTTTCCTATGCCCCACTGACATTCACTTTCTCTTCTACCTTGACGCTACTTTAAAAGGAAACAATCAATCAAAACCAACCAGGAACTTTATTATGTCTTTCAACTAAAGCAAAACACTCGTGATTACAAGACACAGTGGCATGGCTCCCACAGGGGTTTTCAGAACTGTGGCAGGAGCTAGCTACTTAGAATTGTACACTCCCTGCGTGCCACCCCAGATTTAGGACAGGAGCGAGAGGGTGTTTATCCATCTGGGCGACTGTGCTGCATTTGCAGTGAGAGCATTTCTCCATTGTGGGGCCTAAAACCTGGCATACATCAGAATCAGCCGAGAAGCTTAAAAGACCCAGGCCCCAGACCAATTAAATGAGAAACTCCAGGTGTCTGACCTGGCATCAGTGTGTATCTTTTAAAAGGCTCTCTAGAGAATTTCCATACACTGTAAGGCCGGAGGACGGTTTAAGCTGTAAAATTTACCTTTTTCTTAAAGTAGAATCTAAAACAGCTATCAGAAACTTGAATGCACACCGAAATCACCTGGGAAGCCTTAAAAATGACTGATGGTCGCAGGCTACCCCCTCCCTATTCTCATTTAATTGGTTTACAGTGTGACTTGGGCTTTGGGGTATCCCAGGTTCCCCATGCTATTTTAATGTGAAGCCAAGGTTAAAGATCACTGTTCAAAGGCTAAGATTCTGGAGGTCTGGTTGCACGTAAGACCCTCCTGGAGTCCTTGATAAAAGAGGAGTTTTAGCCAGGTGAAGAATCACCTGGAATTTGGCCCTGAGGACTTTCCAGGTGGCCCCAGTCTTCATCCATCATCCCTTCACCCTCCCTTGCCTGACTTGGTGTGGGACAACTGTGACACCCAACCACTTCGAGGCGTCCCCCAGTGCATCGTGCAGGAATCCCTGGGAAACCTGTAGATCATTCAGTTGCTGTGCCCATTCATTAACCATTTGGGAAGAGGTAATTTGGGCAATTACCCTAGATCAGATAACCCTCAGGACCTCACTATGTAGCCCTGGCCGGCCTGAAGCTCACCACATAGACCAGGCAGGCTTCCAGCTGCCTGCCTCCCAAGTGCTGGGAATAGCAGTATGTGCGGCCACACTTGGCTCTTTAATGTGATTTTAAAGGAACCATAAAAATCTGAAGAGACAGTGTAGACACATTTAGGAAATAGTTTTGAGGAAAGAAAGTCTTTCCAAACAATGTTCAAAACTTAATAATCATAAAGGAAAATACATAAGCTTAATAAGGTTTTCTCCTGGGAAGTTATGAACACACAAAAGGATAAAGAAAAATGATGCGCCAGGGTCTTGAGAGAATTGTTTCCATGTAGAAAACGCCAAAGTAAAAACTCGGGCAGAATAAAGAACGAACCAGGTACTTTGTACTAAAAAAAAAAGCGCAAAAGGAGGCTGGAGAGAGAGCTCAGCTATTAAGGACATTGGCTGCTCTCTCAGAGGACCTGGGTTCGGTTCCCGGCACCCGCATGATCGTTTAAAACCTCCATAACTATGGTTCCAGAGCTCCCTCTGTAACTGTTTTGGAGCTCCAGTGCCCTCCTCTTAGGGCATGAGGCAGACACACGGTACACGCATGGGCATGTAGGCAAGATACCCGTACAAGTAAATTAGAAGAAAGTAATAAAAAAAATACAAAGGATAATCCTATTAAAAGGTGATGGGCTTCGCCCAGAATCACTTAAATAGTGCCAAACAAGATGGCCCATATGTCAATAGCTTTAGTTGTGATGACCGCAGCAAACAATATAGCATAACATGCATCCCATAATATATAATTGTAGTGCTATACCTCAGCAGATCTGCAGAACAGAAACGATACTTGTTGATGCGATTCACATCTGCTTGCAGACAACATCTTAAAATAATGCCATAATTGGCTAACCGGGTGGGGTTGGGGCGGGGGGTGTACTGCCCCGTGTGCCCAGTAAGAGCATAAATCAGTACAGCACTCTTGAAGAGGAACAGGAAGGGCTATGGAGCCCAACTTGGGCAGCGTACCCACCCATGACCCAGGAGTTCTGCTTCTAGGGACTTAGATGTGGGATGCAGTCACACAAACATTCAGCAGATGCTCGGGGAATCATGCAAACCTCAAAATCAGCCCAGAGATCCACTAATAAGAGTGTGGTGTGTGCACGTGAGAATTTTATTTGGTGCTGAAATGATGGGCTAAAGATTTGGAAGGGTTAAAGCAAAAAGTTGTTGCTGGATTATTGAGAACAACCATCTAGTATAGAACCTTTAAAAGTTAGAAGCGTATGAAGCATTAAACACGGTGCTGTGCCCTTGGGGTATTTTTAACGTGGACATTTCATGCTGTTTTATACATAATGTCTTCCTGGTAAGAGACTATATCTGAGTAATACAGGAGGCTAGGCCCAAAGTCTACAAAAGAGCCTGAAATATCTGAGTGAGAGGCGGGGCTGGTAGGCTGGCCCAGGGGGTTCTGGGTTCCACTCCTAGAACCATAATTCCATAATTTAAAAAAGAAAATGAGTGAATCAAAGAGTAAGAGGGTCAGAAGCTGTGAGAGATTTTTTTCTTTTAGAAATCATTTTGTTAACTACCTGAACTGTTTACATTTTCTTCGCCCTGTGTGTGTGCTTGCCCTTGCCGCATAACTCAAAGCTATAAAAATGTGCTGTTACTCTTGCGACTGTCTGTGTTTGCTCAGTTTCCTTCGCCTCCATGGTCCCTACCTTTCGATTGCTTTTCTCGTCGCTGTCCCTCGGAGCGGAGATCGGAGGCCACACTTGTGAGGTGACCCTAATCCCATCCTTTTGGAATTCACCTCTCGCCGTGAGCAGTCTGTTATGTCCTCTTGGGTCTTCTCTCCTGGCCAGTGTGGGAGAGTCCCATGATCAGCGCTCGCCACATCATAGCCCCAAGGACAGTATTTTCGTTGGCCATCCCTTCAGTCATGCTGGACCTGACACCCATAGATATTGGTCATTTCTTTTTAATTTAAAACAATTTTTAATTCACATTCATTTTTTTATATGATAAATTTTCTCCCTCTGAGGCCTCTTTTCTAGATTGATTTCTTCCTACCTCCATGTCTTTTCACACCTATGTAACGTATGTTTGACAGAAAACACGCAATGTTTATTTTTTCGGAGTCTTATTTATTTTGCTGAACAGAATGATCTATTTCCATTTTCTGTCAAATTACATGTTTTTCCTCTATATGACTGAATAGAACTCCATTGTGTATATAACCACACTTTTGTTTTAAAGGTCTATTATTTTTATTTACGTGCATGTGTCCTTGTGTCTTATGTGCATGCACCATATGTATGCAGATGTCGACAAAGGCCAAAGGCTTGTGCATCCCCTGGAACTGGAGTTACAGACAGTTTTGAGCCACGTGATGTGGATGCTGGGAACTGAACTTTGGTCCTCTGCAAGAGCAGTAAGTGCTCTTAACTCCTGGGCCGTCCCTCCAGCCCCCACCCATATTTCCTTTATCACTCATCAGCTGATGAGCATGAAGGCTGATTTCATTCCCCTGCTGCCGTAACTACTGTGGCAGTAAGCGTGGATGTGCGGGTATCTCTGTGGTGCATCGACTTAGATTCCTACAGATACGTTCCAGGTGGAATGGAGCTGGACCACACGTCGTTCTTCTTTACTTTAATGAGAGCCTCCATTCTGGTTTTCGTAGTGGAAGGAGTCATTTACATTCACGCCACTAGTGTGTCATTGCCCTTCCTGGCCTCATCCTCGCCAGCATTTGTTGTTTATTTTCTTAATGGCGCCCATTATGAGTGACTGCGATAAAAATCGTGATGTACTTTCAATTTCCATTTCCATGATGGCCAAGGATATTAAACACTCCTTCATATGTTTTATTGAGCCTAACATGGGCCATTTTGGGTCTCTGGATTGTTTTCAGAATACAAAGCTCTGGCTTAAACCTTCTCTCCAGAGTTGTTAGCATTTCATTTTGCCCACTGTCCCTGCCAACATCACATAGAGGGAGCACTGAGAATCGTTGCCCTTTGGCTCTCTGAATTTAGTCATGCCCAGCCGATATCGACTCCGAATAAAAGCTGTCGACTAATTTACAAGCCAAACTATTCACTTGTGTGTTCTTTTCATTCAAAGAAGGTCTTTGGAATTCCAGTGTGATTTTTATTTTATTTTAATTTTAAGATTATAATTACATTTCTCTCCTTTCCCACTCTTCCACCATGGCCTTCAAATTCATGGCTTTCCCCCAACCCCACTAATTTGTTATTACACATATATATTCCCAAATAAAACCTGCTCAGTTCCTATAGTGCTACTTTTATGTATATTTTCAGGGCTGACCACTTAGCACTGGGTCTGCTGCTCCCCGTGATGACTACCTCTACCCTGCCTAGCTTTTCATAGTTGCTTATAGCTCTTTGTATAGGGTTAAGGCCTCATGGGCCTTTTCCCACCCACTTTGTCATATCCATTGATGTTGTTTTTGTTCAGTTCATGTTTGGACAGTCACATTGGTGAGAATTTATGGCTATAATTTCTGACATTGCTACCAGATAAAGTCTCACAGCAAACCCCGTGATCTGCCTCTTACAGTCTTTCTGTCTCCACTTTCGCAATGCTCCCTGACTAGCTTTCATGGTACCAGAAGGCTTCAAAGGAGGGAAGCAATCAAAGTCCTCCCCAACTGTGGTGCCTATGAACCACACCAAAGCCCAGCATGGCATGATAACCGTAAGAGTAAAGTCATGCCATGTACAACTTGGTGGTGACCAACAGCTCTCTAATCGGACTTAAGACCTGTTCCACAAGAGGAAAATGATGCCTGGTACTAGATATCAAACTAGTCACTCAGTGTTAGTTAAGTCATGGTTATTGGAGGGGGATCTACATTCAGTATAACTTTTAACTCACAACTTCTTCCTGGCTCATGACATTACAGAATACCGGAAGGGCTCAACACTGATGGCCATTTGTTGAAACCAAGCTGGATGGATGACAGTATTAATTGTCCTAATACGTGTAACTGTTTTAATATCACGAGGCTAAAGTAATACGCCATGAAAAATGAGAAACATGAATGGGACACATTTTAAGTCAAGTGTTGCTCGTGAATTGCTAGGTGCTGTTTATAATGAAAAATGGTTTGATTAAAGTCTATAGTCAATGAACATTTTCCTACCTATGTTTTAAAAATATTTTAGGTCCCAACCCAGGAACGTATGAATTACATAGAGTTTAACTCATATAGGGTGAACCATCTAAATCTAGTTTTAGAGCAGTGGTTTGCAACCTTCCTAACGTTGTGACTCTTTAATGTAAGTCCTCATGTTGTGGTGACCTCCAGCCATAAAATGATTTCATTCCTACTTCATAACTGTAATCTTGCTAGTGTTATGAATCATAATGTAAATGTCTGATATGCAGGATATCTGATAGGTGGCCCACACGAAAGGGTCGTTTTTTTAACACCCTCACCCCAAGGGGGTTGAGAACTGCTGTTTTAGAGAAAGGGAGAAATTGATATGTGTGGGCATATGCAGAAGAGAATTGTGATCTCACATGTGAGGAGATATACCCCCTTCTCCATGCCTTTGCTTCCTGTGGCTTCAGTCAGCCATGATGAACTTTAAATATTAAATTTAAATATAAACTTTAAATATCAAGAAATTTTAAATGGAAATCCCAGAGGTAAACCGTTGGTAACTTCTTCACTGGCCCTTGAAGGAAGAGGGTGAAAGGGCTGCTATTCTGCCATTATCCTGCCAGGACAGCAGAGTTCATCCTGTCCGTTCCTCTCTTCCTAGTCATGTCCCTTGGCAGATCGCTGTCTGAAGTATCACAGGGCATATAGTTAAGTGACTTGTCCTTTCCTGAATAATGGCCCCAGTTTGGATAAGATAAAGAAAAGCTGAAAAGTGTTTCCTCTTAGTGGGAGGGTGAAAGTTCTGTGTTCAGTAAAGAAACGATGGCAATATAAAAGCTGTCCACTACAGCAGATGTGGTGGTGTTTATGGTAGGCATCTTCTTGTTAACTGTGACAAATACCTGGGGGACGGAGAGCAGGGAAGTTTCATCTGGTCTCAGAGTTGTGGAGATTTCAGTCCATGGTCACTGGACCTCGTCACTAAGGGCCTGTGGTAAGGGCAACATTTTGGCAGAATGGTGGCAGAAGTATATGTCAGAGGAAAGCTGCTCAATTCATGGTGGAGTGATAGGAGAGGGGAAGAGGAGAAGGAGGGGAAGAAAGGGAGGGGGAGGGGAAGAGGGAGACTATGAATGAGAGGAGGGACCAGCAACAACGTACTTCCTTCTAAGTCACACCTCAAATGTACTGCTATTGCTGAATAGCCCATCTCTGAATAGCCCATTAAACTATGAACTCATCAATGAATGAATCTACTGACTAGATCCAAGCCTTTGTGACCCAGTCATGTCTCAATAGTGCCACCAGCGTGGAACCAAGCCTTTTTGCTTTTTACACATGAATCTTTTTGAGGGATACTTCATGTCTCAACCGTGCCATTGGTAACTGTTCTCGTACCTGTCTTATAAATTAAACTATATTGTGAGGTATGTATGAATAGGAAAAAAAATCACAGCATAATATAGCCTTCGTTCTATTTGTGGTCTCAGAAACCCACTGGGAACTTGGCGTGCTTTGGTAGACAAGAACATTTCCCTATCTTATTAACCCAAGAGAGCCCCTATGGGCAGGTGGGACTGAAAGTGCCAAGATGGCAAATAGTGTTTGTTTGTGTTGATGGGGAAGGCATTTCAGGCCCTACTGTCCTTTTGAGAATACTTAGCATTCGGGGTCGGGGGGTGAATATAAAAAGGGGCATTGAGTTAATATACCCAAGAATGGGAAATAAGTTTTAGAGTGAATTGGGCAAAGTAGCAGAAATCCAAATATGTCCTGGGGAAGAGCTGTAAAGGGTAAGGAGCCTGCAGACATGAGCAAATTCTAAGATAAGCTTCTCTAACCCAGCCTCCTCCTGCGGTCGTCATGTTCAAGGGGAGTGGATCAAGGTCTGGGTCACGGCATCTTTAAGGCTCACCAGCTGACCTTAGTGTGCAGCCCTCAGTGAGAACCTTCCTTCTCTGGTCTAAGGGGATGTCAAGGAAGCGTTCGAGAAGCACTATGGGAGCGAGAGCGTCGGGGCCTGGGAATGCCCTTGATCTGTGTGGTTTCTCTGAACTGACACTAAGAATTCTGACCCATTAGACTCTCACCTCACTCCACGTAATTTTCTTACGAAGGAATAGGTTTAGCAGAAATCTCCAGCCCAAACAGTAATTATTTCAGAGAAAACCCCTTGCTTCTATCTTGCTGCGTTGATGAGATTCCTGCCCACTGGATTCCATAGGACCATTTAGAATGTGTTAAATAGGACCAGCTCAGCTCTAGTATTCATTCTTTAACTAAAGGGAGCTAAAAGGGAAAGGTTTATAATGAGCATCACCTTTACGGTACATTTAGGGAGCTATGTGAATGTTCGGCCTTTCATTAAAATGCCTCTGTTCAGACTCAAAATTACTTAGCGGTTGGAGCTAACAGTCTAAGAACCAATTTCCTGATAACATCCCCCCTCTTCTAGGATAAAAGGGAAGTTCTTTGTATCTAATTATGTTAAGGAATTGAAATCCCTTCCTGTCAGATAGAAAAAAAAAATAATAACATGTCCACACTGCTGTATTCTTTAACTCAGTCCTCCCCAGATTCAGGGACTAATTAGTTATCTGAGATTAATAGCACTAATCAAGTTCCGTGTAATTGGGAGGAAGTTAGGGATATCTGTTACTATGACTGTGTTCTTGCCTCCCCCTTCCTCGACCTCACAAACACAGCTCAGGAACTTTAAACAAAGGGTGAAAATAATCTCTTCTCTATTGCTGAGAGGATGAGTTACTGTAGACGGGGAGAAAACATACAGCCCCCAGATCAACTTTCTTCACCACTCTTACCATTTACCAGACTTTACCTGGGATCACCTTGAGATGTGACATCAATTCAGAGTAATAAGGAAGGGTCAATGGGAAGCTAAAACATTCTCAAGAACCCATTACAGCATCTCTCCAAGGGATTCGTGTCATTGCCACCGCATTTCAAACACAGGACACAAATTCCAGAGGAATGGCTTCATGAAGCGGAGACAGTAGACATCTGTGAGTCTCATGACACTGGGTTGACCTCTTACTGGGCCTCTCCTCCACTCCCTACATGTCCTCCACCCTGTAACCTAATCACTCCTTGAAAAACATTATGTATGTGAGAATCATAAGTGTGTTGTCAAATGATAAGTTTACTTCAACTTTCCATCTTTGAGAGATTCCTTTTTAAGATTTATTTATTTATTATGTCTAAGCACAGCATAGCTGTCTCCAGACGCACCAGAAGAGGGCATCAGATCTCATTACAGTTGGTTGTGAGCCACCATGAGGTTGCTGGGATTTGAACTCAGGACCTCTGGAAGAGCAGTGCCATCTCTCCAGTCTGAGAGATTTCTGTTTAAGTAATTTTGATGCATTCAAAGGCTTTGGTTTAGGTAAACGTTTTCTTCAAATGACTAAAGGTCCAGAATGGATTTTGCAAGGTAATCTGAAGTGGGAAGAACACATATCTGCTTCCGTCAGTAGGTTACTGGCCACAGCGTCTTGTTCATTTGCTATCTGTTCTCACAGGGAACTCAGTTCACTAAACAGTAAGAAGTTTAGACGAATTGAATTTGAAAACTAACACAACGTGTTAAGTCTACTGTATAACAGGAGTCAAGTTAGGCACACATCTTGTGTGCATCTGTGTATTTACCTGGAGTGGTGGTCCTCAACCTTCTGAATGCTGTGACCCCATGTTGGAGTGACCCAATGATAAAGTTATTGTTGTTGCTACTTCATAGCTAATTTTTGCCACCGATCTGAATTATAATGTAAATATTTTTAGAGATAGAGATTTACCAGAGGGGACAGGACCCCACAGGTTGAGAACCTTAGATCCAGAGCTCATTGGCATTTAGGACTGTGATTGTGTGAGAGGGAAACAGGAACAGAACATAATATGTGAATCACTGTACTCCCTTCAGGAGATAGGACAGTTACAGTTATTACCTGAATTTTCATCTTTACTCCATGAGAGTGTCTCCTCTGCTTACCTTTTCTGTCAACTGGTTTGGACGTCTGCAAACAAGTCCAGGAAACTAAGTCACTAGGCATTACGTAACCTGAGGTAGAAAAGAAGTTATTCTTTCAAGTATAGTAAGAAAACGCTAACCAAGTTATTAAACGTTTATGTGACACTAATACTGTTTGTTACCTTTGAGAATAGTGGCGCGTGCGTATGAAGTGCATTTAGATGCTATCTGAAGTGTTGTCTCCGTAAGTCAGACATCTTGAAGCTAATCTGGGTATCCAAGCTTTGCTCCTAGTTCTGCTGCTCCAAACCACGCCCTTCCTCACTCTTCCTCCATATCAGCTAATACCAGTGCCTGCCCATTTGCCTGGAATCTAAAGCTTTTATTTTTTTAACTTAAAAATTATTGATTATGTTAAGTATTTTTATCGAAGAAAAGGTTTCAGATATTATATTTTTATCTTGTTTTCCCCTCTCATAATTTCTCCCAGATCTGCCCCACCACTCTATCCGCCAAACTGTGTGTTCTCCCTCTCTTGGAAAAAAAAGAAACAAAAAAAAACAAAACACTCAGAAAAATGAAAATAAAAAAAAGAGACCAAAAAACAATGCCCAAATAAAACAAAATGAGACAAAAAGATATACAAAGATGCCGTGAGTTCAGGCACGAGGCCTGCCCTGAAGTGTGGTTATGCCCACTGAGACTGCACTGATGAAATCCAATGCTTTTCTTTGCCAGTAAGTATTGGTTACAGATAGCGTCTTGCTTAAGAGTGGGACTTGAGCGTTACTTCCCCTCCCAGTGCTGGGACCCTATCTGGCTTGAACCTGTGTGTCAGCCTGTTGCATGCTGCCACACTCTCTTTGCATTTGTATGTGCATCCGTTCTGCTGTACCTGGAAGAACTGTGTCCTTGGAGTCTCCAGTCACCTCTGGCTTTTATAATCATCCCTGCTTCTTTTCCACAGAGATCCCTGAGCTGAGGGCAGGGCCTTAATGGAGACATCCCATTTAGCATGGGCAGTCCAAAGTCTGTTGCTCTCTGCATGTAGTCTCTGTGCTAGATCCCATCTACTGCAAGGAAGGCCTTCTCAGGTGATAATATCTGAGGTACTGATTGTCTGTCAGATGTATGATAAGCTATTTTTGATTGCTTATTTCCCAACTTTATCCTGTGGCTATTTCAACAAACCACATTGGTTTTCCAGCCAGTACCTCCCTAAGATCTGCGGTTGCTGGATCCAAACTATTGTACTTCCCTTGTCTGACAGATTTCCCTGCTCTTGCCCTAGCCTTCTTGCAGTCTGCTGGTCACAGAAGAGCTAGAAACATCTTCTGTCCCTCCCTTCTGTGAAGTAGAGGATTAATAACCATTTCTTGCCTGACGTAGTCAAGCAGTGGGCAGTGGTTCTGGGTATGCTAGGCTTAGGCAGAGAAATCCCTCGTTATAAGAAAACCTTAATGCATTGTGAATCATCTGTGCTTGCCTTGAACACCCCAGGATGTTGGTGTCCTTTAGTCACCGACCCACAGTGAGCACAGTATACCATTGTCAGCCAATCAGCTAGTCCTTGGTCATTTAGGGCCTAAACAGCTGCCCAGGTTTAATTAATATTCCAAATTATATCTGGGCAGAAGCCAGTTTCTGAGACAGGTGTCTAAGTAACAGGAAGATCTCTGACTTTCCTTCACACGTCACCTGTTACGGTCCGGTGGGATCCCCTCGAAGTTTGCTGGTCACTTGAACTATGGTATCACATGACTTATTCAGTTGGAGGTTGCTAGGTAAATGTTGCAAGTGCCCACTTTATGCAGCCACTCATTCTGCAAGGAAAGCCTAGATTTGGCGCTGTGCAGTCTGGTCTTAAGGTTGTGAAGCAGTGGCCATGTGTTGCTGAGAATCGGTGAAGCCTTCAGAAAAACACCACACCGGTGGTTATGGCGCAAGATGTTACAACTCATTTAAAGGGATCATCAAGTAATGAGAATGAGGATTCAGACGGGGGAGGGCTACTCTTTGATCCACCAGGAGTTTCAAATGGCAGTGGTCATTAATTCTTGGATTCCCTCTGTCCTTAAAGAAAACCGAGGCATCGGAAACTGTCATTTTGTGAACAGATAGCTATTAAAAGCACATTAATAATCTATAGTGGGAAAAGCATATGCCTTTTAAAAAGATTTGCAGCTTGCTTCTCTGTGGTGAAGACACGGGGCTTCTCCATCCTAATTACAAAGCAATCAAACAATTTAATTAATCTGGAAATCACTTTCTTCACAATAACTGCCTCCAAAATGAGGCACCCTGTGTAGTGCCGCTAGGTAAAGCCCGGCTCCAATCCTCGGCTTGCGTCTCAGCCATGCCTCTGCCTTGTGGGGATCGTGGTGTTAATTACCTACCCGAGGCCTGACCACTGCCGAGGCTTCCTGTATCAGGTCAGAGCGTCGGCAGCGATGCGATGCTGGCAGTCCATAAAGTGTCCGAGCTCTCGAGCATCCGAGAGCCAGCAAATCCCAGGAGCAGCAGGATGGGAGTTACAAGCGAGTGCTGCACATATGGGCAGAGAATTAACTGGCACCAGTTTCTATTCGAGAGTCTCCCAGGTATCGCTTTGCAGATGGGTGGATGAATTCAGAGAGCGGCGAGCAAGGAGTGAAGGTCATGTGTAGGACTCCAGTTTCAATCCTCTCTTCTCAGGAAGCGCCATCCGTGAGTTCAACAGAGAGGACTTCATAGAGCGTAAACGGCGTGAACCCAGCTACTCTAAAGTCAGAGCAGTTAGGACGATGTATAACACAGTGGTGTTGCTAAAACTCGGGAGACTGGAAAGTAGTATATTTTTTTGTTTAAAATAAAAATAAAACCCTACCGTAATTGACCTCTCTAACTCTGATGTGCTAATCTTACCCTTTCTCTCCAAGGAAAATTGAATTTTGTTCAGTGAATAGCATATATGTCTATGCAATGCACATTTACCCTTTCCTGTGTTAGGACCAGATCATCACCTACCCCTCAGGATTCTGTCAGTGGGCTGTTCTGCCATGTTGTCCCTCCAATCTACCTATGGTGCTGACACCAGCACGCTCTGTGTTCTCTCTTTTCCATGGCTTGGTTCTAATGTGTCACCCATCACTCTTCATTTGCTATAGAAGTTCCGTCTCTCGCCCTTGCGTGCGCTGGTCCATCTCCGTCTCCTTTGGTGCACCCAAGCATCTGTAGACCCTCCCACTACCTGGTACCAGTGAAGGTAGTTCATGGGTCATTGGCTGTACCACTCTAAATTTGCTGTAGGCAGAAAGCTTATCCCCAAGACAGCTTTAATGTTTACAGTGTGTCCAACTCAGTTGTTACTGATTTCCCGAAGTCCCCATCCACCATCTTGAAAGCTCACTGAGCTCTCCTGCCATCAAGTCCCTGTCCTTCTGATATCTTACGATGCTCTAGAACTTTAACAATAATATGGTAATAACAACAACACACAGCACCATCCCAATTCTTTCCACATGCCCCCTCCATTTTTTTCCCAGCAAACCTTGTCAGTGCTGTCAAAACATGAATAGAATGTATGTATAGCCATAATCCCAAAACATTACACCACTTATGACGTTACTGTCATAGTTCGTTGAAGTTCGCTCTGTGATGTTTTTGTTAACGTCCACACATTGACAAAAATGTTCAGTAACGTTTCTCAGAACAGTCTAGTTCTTAACACACAGCTTTATGAATTCTATATACATTTCAGTTCACCTTTTCATCCTACATTTAAAAAAAAATAGATCTGCAGAGTTGTTAAGATACGCAGATGGCCCTATAGACTTGAGGCTGAAGAGACAAGAGTCTAGGGTTTGGTTTTATGGCAGAAAGAGACCAAATAAGGAGGGGGAAATGAAGTTTCAATCATACCTAGGTAGGCAGCCCAGAGTGTGAAGCTAAGTCCAGGGATGGTTAATGGAAGCTTTGGCAATCAATGGCAGCTTTGATTTCTTTGAGGGACAGAGTTAAATCTTCTCTGCCTGTCTCTGTCTGTCTCTCTGTCTGTCCTCAAGCTTGAAGACCATCACATGCTATAAAACGTTTTATAAAATGGCACTGGCTTCCTAGGGACCACCATTTTATGTCCGTCCCTCGGATCTCCTTTTCCCCCAGTTTTGGTATTTAAGGAGTTCTTTGTTTCCACTCACCTCATGAACCCTCAGCTTTAGTGTTCTCCACACAGAGAAGACAGGCTAGGGTTCGGGCCAGATTCCCTTGGTGTTATTTTATTCTTGTGAATGAGGCAGAAAGGATTGTTGTCAGAATGTCTTTGCTTCAAGTAAGCCACTGCTTGTGTTACAACTAATAACTTACTGGTGGTTTGTTCTCCATGGTATCCGAACAACGTGAATATATTCTCAAACTTAAGAAAACGACAACAACCCAACCTCTGTACAATGATTCCAGCCATTAGATTATCCCCCTTAGGAAGCAAGGGCTTTTAGCCACCTTGAAATTATTGAGCGCTTTTCCAGAATGCAGAGGGTGACACACGAGCTAAATTAGGAGTGGGAGAATGAATGCTGTTGAGAGAAATCAAAATAAGTTAATTTGCCGTGTAGATAAACAGACAGAATGAACCCTGGATTACTGGACGGCAAAAGCAAAATCCATTCCTCTAGGGCCCCCCTGGAACAGCAGATGCAAAGACATGATAAATTTCACTGTGGCAGGGGGACCGCTCCTTGCCTGGCTCTCTATAAAGAAGCGGCTTCTCAGCGCTTCCCTGTTGAATGGCTTTGATTGTGCTGTCATAAAGTTAATAGCATCTGTTGAAGACAACACTGTAAAATTTGCAACCTTAAGTTAATTGAAAAATTTCAGTGGAGATGTAGCCAGTGTAAGAAGTCCTCGAGGTAACACTAAACGTACCCTCTTTTAGGTATTAGGCTGTTCTTTTTTAGCACACTAATAACAAATCGTTTACCTGCACAGCAGGGCAGGACGCGAAGCTGGAAGCTGGCTATGGTGGTCACTCTCGCTGAAAAGCCAGCCATGCGGCAGTGGCCTCACTATTGGGAACGAAAGGCATCTCCCCGATCTATCTCTCCACTTTTCAAGAAACTTATAGAGCTGCTTGGCAGCCTTGTCTCACCTCCTTCCTGAAGCTAGCTCCATTCCCAAGTGGTCCTCAGACAGTGCTGTGCATCTCATTAAACATGCAGGAGAAGCAGCGTGGCCTGGAGTGTCCTGAGCTCGCCCTCGCCAGCTGTCTGCCAAGCATTGTCAATGATCAGCAGCAGGTTGAGCAGGCTAATGGAGAAAGTAACAAGCCCTGAGGGAGCCGCCCTCCTTCCTGTATGCAATCAGTGCTCCTTCTCTGCCTGTGGAGGACTTGAGATGCGAGTGCTGCCATCTTCCTGTGGCCTTGGCTTTTAGAGTCTGCCTGGCCGGTCACATTCCAGCTGCTTAGAGGCTCGGGCCTGGCTGAAGACAGTCTTGGTGAGGGGGTAATCCTGCCATGTTCTTCCAGCAATGCTAAGATAGAGCCTGAGACGCTTTAGAAATAGGTCCAGATGGCTGGATTCTCCTTCTTCTTTTATGACTAGTTTCGACACAACTCTCTTAAATGTATACCTCTGAGCCTCCCCCCGCCCCATACGGAGGCTGCGTGCTACAAAGTAAAAAGCACCTCCAACGAAAGCATGAACTCACCTCCTACCTAAATGTCAGCTTCTGAAGACGTAGTACAAAACACGTTTGTATTACTCCGCAGACCAAAAGGCTTACTTGGGTCACAGTGCAGAATATATGTATTCCTGTGTTTGGCCCACTTGGAAATCCGTGCTGGAACTCACCCCCACCGCTTCCCAGATCCCTGCTCGAGGCAAAAGCTAAAACATTATTAAAGGAAATGCTATTTTGTAGAACTGTAAAGAAACTGATTACTGGAAAGAAGATTCTGGATATGGATAATGGTACAAAAACAAAATTAGGTTGTTCATTTCTCTTTCTCTCTCCACAGGAAATAGCCCTCAAGACAGTCCAAGGAATTTCTCCCCCAGTGCCTCAGCCCATTTCTCATTTGCGAGGAGGTAAGGACTGCGTTTGAGTGGGGCAATGAAGTGGTCCCTCAGGATGTCTCTGTGCTCCCCGCCCCCCATCCTCCTCCCACCTTCTCTTTCAGGGCTCTGTCTTGTGAGAGCCTTTTCATTAGCCCATAAAGCCTTCTGCAACCAAAGGACCCTGTTACATAGAACACACTGGTTTTAACCATTTTCATTGATGACTTCTGCCTTGTCTTAGAGTTGGAAGGTCCTCCTGGTCCTCTGCTAAATGTGCTCCCCCCCCCCCCCAGTGAAGGCAGGGAGGTCCTTCTCTCTGTGTTTTCTCCCATCTTTAGAGCATGCATGATTCAGCCTGAACAGATTTTTCCTGATTTTTTTTTTTTGAGGTGTTGTTATGCAGACTCTATTTATCTGTGTCCTGGTACAAGCTTTTGCTGTTACCTCATGTTGTCCTTTTTGTAAAAATGAGACTCTGGGTTACAAGGTATGAAATTGGGAGCAATTGAATGTCGTCAGATCTGAGATGATCAAGGGCTCTGGTGTTTTTTTCCAGACAGGGTTTCTCTGTGTAGACCTGGCTGTCCTGGAACTCACTCCATAGTAGAGCAGGCTGGCCTCAAACTCAGAGAGCCGCCTGCCTCTGCCTCTACATGCCGGGAGTAAAGGCGTGCACCAATATATCTGGAGTTCTTTTCTGTTAATATTGTACTTGGAATTAGGCAGCAGAGGCTTGGGAACTATGCCTCTGCTCCTGGGGAACTGAGTTAAGAGGAAGTGTCCTTACTTAACACCCAAGATTTCCCAGGCTGCTCCCCCTGCTGTAGTCTCAGCCCTTTCTTCTGGATTCTGAATCAGTCTATGTTTTTCTCAGTCAAACATCCTTACCCCTCTCACATATGTGTCCTGCTCCTTCCACCCAGGAAAGACAGAATGCAAAATGCCCCTTCAGGTCTCCAAATTTTCAGAATAAATTTAGTTATGGTCTGGATGTCCCCTTTCTTTGTAGGAATCTCTCACAGACTTAATTATACCCTAAAGTGAATTCAGATCGCGTTTCCTAAACCACATAGATAGGTTTCAGAAAACACGCCTTTGCTCCTCTACACATCACTAATGAGCACGCTTGTCAGCATGTGATACATTTTATGTCCTGAAATCCTAGGAAAAGGAGTTTCAGAGGTCTGCATTGTAATTAAGATTCCAGCAGCATTTTCGGAACCCTGTATGATTAAGAGTCCACTGTAAGCCCCAATTCGAGAAGAATGTTTGTTCTTTCCTGACCACACTTATTTCTCATCATGTGCTCAGGGCCTCTCTGAATCCCATGTGGGGTGAGTTACAAGAACGAGTAAGATAGCATCTCACAGAGCTTGCGAACACCTACACCCCGGATCTTCTCTGAGATACTGTTTTTTTTTTTTTTAATTAAGATTTTCTTTTAACTGTTGTACTACAAAAGAAATACAAAAGCTAACAGGCCCTAGAAAGCGGGTCTGCCCAGCGACTGCTGATTCATGCGGTTCACTCTTCCAAACGGGGAGGAAAAACTTTGAAAGTCGATAAACAAAGCGTTCCCTGCCATCTAAAATGGAGGGTGGATGCATTCAGTTACCCCCCAGTGATAAGTAAGTGCTAATCTCATTGCGGTGTGTATTAAAACATGACAGGAGTCACAGTCCATAATCCCGCCAGACTTGTAAAAATGAAGAGTATCTAATAATTAAGTGGGAGACTGGAGGACAGATGAATCTGGCTTCTGCGCTGTGTGGGGAAAAAAGCACAACCTTCCAAGCATGTTAATTTTTGACAAATAAACCATAAACCGTGACAGGGGATTATCACTGGAGACCTCTAGTTCATGTTGCATGGAGTACCAGCTGGGACTCCTTCCACACTCTTCAAAAACCATTAATTTTGATTAGAACATGAGTGATCTCTGGTAAACTTCTCTTCAGGTAAATAGCACCTCGGGTTCATTACCAGCACTTTCTCCCTAACATCCGCCAACACCTTCCATTTTAGAGCTGGTCTTCACTCCGGAAACACAGACCTTTCACCTGGGGTCTCCACTGCCTCCTGTTGGCTGTGTCACTGAGCCTTTAAGAAGTAATTTGAGGGGGTTGGTGATTTAGCTCAGCGGTAGAGCCCTTGCCTAGCAAGCACAAGGTCCTGGGTTCGGTCCCCAGCTCCGAAAAAAAAAGAAAAGAAAAAAAAAAAAAAGTAATTTGAGGTTCTTAACGTTTAGGTTATTTTTTGCAACGTAGCCCAATAGAGGACATGGCTCTGTCTTTGAAATCATTCTGGGGTGAAGACACAAAGGTTAGGTTATTAATCTTCTCTGGCCTTCTTTGTCCAATCCTCTCCCTGTTAGACCCCTGGTAACACGGTTTTAGTCCAGTTACAGACTGTAAAGTATGGTGACACACACCGTACTGTAAAATACAGATCTAAGGGTAAACCTACCAGGGTAGTCTTTAACCTACTGACTTCACTAAAGGAAAAAAAAAAAATAACCATCACATTACTGCAAGGAAACACTTCCCATTGGTAATTGTTAGCACACTCGAACCCTAATCTGAAAATCCAAGATGCAAACTAGCCCCAAATTCGAAACCCTCATACTTAAATTGTATTGTCTGTTTCTCTCTCTGCATGTATACACATGCAAGTGTGTGTTTGCACGTGTCCTCACGCGTGTGCCTCAGGATGTGTGGCTTTTAGGGATCATACTTAGGTGTTCAGGTTTACATGGCAAGTACTCTGATTTATGAGCCGGCTCAGGGGTCCCCAGCCGCACTGAAACTTACTGAGAACTGGTGAAATGGTCTGAGCGTTTGGGATGCCTCAGTTTCAAATTTAAGATTAAGGGTATTTAGTAGGTTGGGAAATATCTTTTAAAGACAAATCAAACATTCTAAATCAAAATTCTCTGGTACAGAGAATTTTGGGTGAAAGATACTCAGCCCACACAATCTCAAGCCTGCAGAGTTGTGGGTCACTTAACATTTTTATGTGATGGTAAGATGGAGGCGATGACGTCATCACCTCTGCCAGAAGCTGGGGCCTTGAGACGTTAGAAATTGCTCTTGCTTTCACTGGTAACCTAGTGTTCTTTAATGCCATCAACCTCTCCTGGTTGCCTAGTTGTTTTTTGACTGGATAAACCTCGGAACACATTTCCATAAGCAAATTTCTAGGAAAGTTTGCCCTTCTGACTTTTTAAGTCTTCAGTCCCTTGGATACCAGTGACTAGGGGTAACCTCCTGTTAGTCTTATAATTCTTTCTGGAGCAGATTTTACTTGGTGATTGGTATAGTTGAATTTAACCCAACAGTGTATAGTCTATCGCCTGTACTTAACAAATACACTGTAATTACTAAACACATTTACCTGCTTTCTCTTCATGCAATTAAAACCATCAGGCTGGAATCAGAACATTCACCCTTTATTGCGTACTACACAAATCCAAATGTTTTGTGGGTTGGCCCCACCAGCCCCCAATCCCTTTGTGGCCTACATTCTCAGCAGCTGTTTTCCTCTCCTCTTTGATTTGATGTAACATTGACATTTCCACCCACAAAGAACAGATTCTCCTCAGAAGAGCCTTGTTGCTTTGGAAAGATGAGGACATTGTCTTTGGACATTGCTTTATTGGTAGCTACTAAACAGAAAAGACAGCATTGTTAGTCGGATCCAAATTGTGCCTGTGTGATGGCTTATTTGGAAAGGGGGCACTTTCTCCTCTCAGTACTGCATATAGCATATAGAGTAACTTTCTGATGTGCGGTTGTCATGGCAATGAGATGCAATGGTCCTTTTGCTCCATTTGAGTAAACAGACGTGGGCAACTTAGGGAACTTTATGAGACATGAATTATTCCTGGTTGATGGCTGTACCAAGAACCGAGCACATTCTTGTTTAAACACCTTTCCAGTTGTGTGTTTTCTGGACTGAGCAAATGTAATTTATGCTTCAGAACTAATAAGAACATGTCTCCCCTTGGAACTGCTCGTCCATCTGAAATATGTCCATGGATACCCGAGGGAAAAGAGAGTTAATGAATCACAAAACAAAATCATGGTGGATAAGTGTGTCCCTCTCGTTTCCAGAGTCTAGTTTCTGATAATTGCTATTAAATGGACCGGACAGTTCTTTTAAAAAATCATATCCCTTTCTTTGCAAAATTAAAAGTGGTTAAAATATAAAATTCAGGAATTCGTTTTAAATATTTTAATAGGTAGCTAAATATAAGATCTGCCTGCATCCATTTAATGGGTGGGTGTACCTTTTATGTGCATGCTGTAATTATTTTCCTCAGAAATGTCAACATTTTCATCTCTATAAAAATGTTCTTAAACAAATACATGATTTAATCACCCCTATTACTTTTCCCTGGTATGCTTACAAACATCTCATTTTGCTTCTTCTTCTTCTTCCTCTTCTTTTTTTTTTAAATACTTGATTTTCAATTGTACTCCAATCATGGCCACAGAAATGACAGGTAAATTTCCCTAAAATCTTAGCATTGTGGTCACTCTGTGATGTGTCTCCTTGGCCTCCATCTTGTTTCTGTGGACCCTTTGCACTTATTGGAGGTGACACCACCGTCACCTAGAAGACCTGCCTTTGACTGTCAGGCCACAGTGGCAGTTTCCCATAGGAGCATCAAATTGTGGTTTCTCAAACTCAAGTGCGATGCTATCGAATTCCCTGACTTCAGCTTTCTGTGAATGTGTCTGTGTTAGACTTTCCACACTGTTGTCTCTCCCTTGGTAAATGAACAAAATTGTGAATTACAGAATGTCTCCCCATGATGTAGTGCTGCTTTTAAATAACATTTTTTCCTGTTTCGCCCCTTGGAAACTTTCCCTGTCTTTGTTTTCCCTGACAGTTTGTCATACATGCATACATACATACATACATACATACATACAGTATGATCTTAATTTAAATTTCGATAAGGCTCTAGAATAACAGAGATCCCTGAAAATTTGCTCTGAGGCAGCCCCTTGCCCTACCAGTAACATTGCTACTAATAACTACTGTGTCAGTTCACGTTAGACCCCTGTACTGGCCCTGACTTAACCCACAGTCCAGCTCCATTTAGTCACCATTCATGGACAAAAGCCATTCTTTTTAAGGACCCTGGCTGCTTAGATTCTGAGACTGGAGCAGGCGACTTCACTCTCTGTGTTTGTTTCCATTATGAGTAGAGAAGTTTTCCTCCAGCCTTTAGGTTGACCGGACCGAGACTCTGCAGGTGACTTTGCGCCAACACTGTGTGAAGCCAGGTCTTGTCAGAAAGCAGGAACTCTCTGAAGCCTGAGCTTCAAGCTTTCTGACCAGAAAGTTATTTGCCACTTCAGAGTGTGACGTAACCAGGAGCCGCTGCGCTCCCGCCACCTCTGCTTACAATAAGGAAAACTACACCCTTAGAAATATGAGGTGGAGAGCCCTGTTGAAGGCCCTGAGCCCGCCCCAGGGTCTCGCACCCTGATGGAGTCCGGGTCCACGATGAGATCATTGGCCAGCTGTCGGCGTCTGCACAGAACATGTTTCCTCTCCCCTTTTTTGCTTACACCGCTTTGAATCTGCTGAGTCTGACCGTTGTAATTATCCCCGGTATTTATTTTGTCAAAGTGTATTAGTGAGAGATCAATACTATGGATCAACCCATTCACTTTCTACTTGTTTGGGCGTATTGATTCCTATTAAATAAAAGGCAACCTGCTGTATAATGTTTGTTTACCCGAACCCCGGCCAAGCGTTCCCACATCCTCATAGACTGTGTTTATGTCGTTTGTTTGATTAAAGATACCCTCATTCCCTGGGGCTTCTCTGGGGTTCCCTGGTATCAGCACTTCCACAGTTGACCTAACCAAGCTCCCTTTGTCCGCAGAACGGATGGGCGCCGCTGGTCTCTGGCTTCTCTCCCCTCCTCAGGCTATGGGACAAACACACCGAGCTCTACCGTCTCTGTAAGTGCTTGATTTTTCTTCTTCTCACCTCAAAACCACAGAACTAACCCAGACTCGGGATTTTTCTCCGGGTGTTTCCTGGTGGGAAGGAAAAGGCAAATTTCACATGCCTATCTCGACGTATAAGGTGATGTGTCAAACGGGAGCGCTGTTTCTGGAAGCTTCCAGACTACAGGGCATAAAAGAAGTGTAAGGCCCAGGATGACAAGTTTGGAGGATGAGAGCCTTCATTTTAATACCATTTGGTGTAGAAAATAACACAAGCTGGGTTCAGTGTTGGCCTTCTAGATCAGAAGTGTGCGAGCTGTAGACACCATTAAACTTCGATGGACTCGCTCCTCTCTTGTCTGTGGCTGAGATGGAAGCTTGTTTTGTTTTCTCTTTCCTCAAACGATACCCCCCCAACACACTCAGGCACACACACACACACACACACACACACACGCACACACACACACACACACACACGCACACACACACACACACACACTCACGCTCACACACACAGACACACACTCAGACACACACACAGACACACACTCACAGCTCCGGCACACACACAGACACACACTCAGGCACACACACACACACACACACACACACACACCACACACACACACACACACACACACACACACACACACATACACCACCACACACACACACACACACACACACACACACACACACACACTCAGGCACACACACACACACAAAGCCATAAATTTATCTCTACCCTAACAACTTAACAAAAAAGGAACTTAGTCTATGGAGGGGATAGCGAAATATGAGATTCTTGCCCCAAATGCTAACATGTCAACCCCAGGCCTAGCAGTTACTGCCTACTGTTCAGTAGATTAGATCCAGGCATGCCTGGTTTAAGGTGGAGGAGTTTCTGTAACCACAGGGCTCTGAGAGCCAGGTGGTAGTTTAGAAAGGCCCAGGAGGTCACCCAGTATTCAGTGAATGCCTAATGAAGTGGTCTGGATGCTCTGTATCCAGCAGCCCAAACTGTGGACCTGCAAGCACAGAGCCTTTTCTGAATCAGTCCCCTCCTCATTTTGTCAAAAGCCACAGTTTACTGTTTAGGACTGTCCACCCCAATCAGCGGCTAAGTGAGCAGCCACGGACTAACGTTCAAACTGATAAGAAAACTAAAACTTGTTAGCTGAACTAACTAGCACCCCTCCTCCTTAGGTTTGTGTTTCCAGAAGCTTGAGTGGAATGTGGGTTTTCTGGGCCACCTCTAAAGCCAAATTGTTAACATCTGTTGGGTTTGCGTTGCCTCGTCTTAGAGGAGTGCGTGGGGAGAGGTCCTTTATTTTCCTGCCTCTTTTCCCATTTGCTGTGCTGTGGGAGTTTGCTGTCCGTTTGGATCTCCTCCCCCGCCCCTGCACACCCCCAGCATCCTGGGTGTTATCAGTGGATAAAATTGCTACTAAGTACCACTGAGATTTGACTTGATTATTACGGCAGCTGCCGACACTGGCGGCGATTTCAGATGTGAAAATGGAGGGCCGTACATTTTCAAAATGTGTGATGAAGCGGATCCCACACAGAGCCATTGAAAATGTTTTAAGTGCTGCCGCTCCCTGGACCCTAGGGTCCCCTTAATTAGAACCAAGCCACAAGTAAACAGTCCTGGTTTCTTTGCTCTGTGACTTCCTTACCCACACTCCTCCCCAGACTAAAAGCTCAAACCCATGGCTTTTGGCTGCGAAGCCCTTTCTTTTCCTGTCAAGCGTCTCACCCTCCTTCAGCATTAATGACAGTTCAGGTGACAAATCTCTCCTCTTCGTGGAAAAACAGGAAGAGTACAAGATGCACCGTCATTTTCTTATAATCACACATCATTTTCTTAAAGCGAATGTATGAAGGGTGAGTGTGTTGAGCCCAGACCATTGGGTCCACATCACTTTTTAGACTGTGTTTCTGTAATTGTAGAGCAAGCACTAGTCTATCTCCTGGGGTGGGTGGGCTTGCTGCACGCTGGTGACATATTCTGTGGCACCGCTGCTGTTCTTACCCTCATTTTTTTTTAGGTCTGAAACCTAAGCACAGAAAATCATTTCAGGGGCTGTTTATCCTTTCCTTTCTTTATCCACTCGAATACTGCGAGCGGTCCAGACCCTAACGCCGTGGCTCTGTCTAGGCCATGTGAGGGGCATTCCCTTAGCTTTGTGAGGGATTTACCTGAAGGCTAGTGTCGGTAAAGCTTCATGCGTCTAAAACAAGAAACTTGAGGCCATTTTTCGACACACCTATGCACACGCTCACACACATGCTCACACATATGCACACACACGTGGCATTTCTAATAGCCTTTCTCTCTTACACATTTATGTATTCATCGTGGTGGTAGGCAGGTGTAGGTCTCAAATCTCCATTTCTTCCCCTCAAAACGAAATTTTAGTTTCCACAATTACTGTTTTTGCCAAAAGCAAAAGTGGGTCTGGACTGTGAACGCTGTTGCAGGATTGGCTGGCTTGGTTTTTTTTCTTCGCTCCTTTATGGAATGGACAAGGGAAAGGTCCAAGGCTCCTGTCTAGGTTTCTGTCCGCGCCCTTCAAGTAAGAGCCACAGTTGTGTCAGCTGGCAACTCGGAGTTTGTGCTCCCCTATTTCTAGTCTGAATCACCCTTAGAAGCTCATTAACTACTAGTCCTTTAGCCAACCCAAACTGTACTTTTTAAAAAGAAAAAAGAAAAATATAGGTTATATACAGAAAAAAAAAAAGCAAAACAAAACTAGAAACGTTTTCGAAACACAATTTGAAAGTTCACAGATAATTATGTTGCCAGCTGAACTTCAGACCCGTTCGTGTTGAAATGTAAATGTTTTTAATATCTCTGGGCCATTACAGACATTTCAATATCGCCAAGTGTTAAAAAATGTTATGTTGCAAAATTGGAAAAGAATTTTGTCATATACACTTAGTTTGTCCTCCCAGAGAACACGGAGCATTGTCAGTTACTTAAGTGTGAAATCTTTGCAGTGAAAATTAATTCGTGGAACTTCTGCAGGATACTATCCACATCATAATTTTTAATTTTGAAATAAGCTGTGTGCAGTTGCAGTAGGGAGATATCCTTCCGTTTATTTCTCACCAGATAAATTATTTTCTGCTGAGGGGAAAAATGGAAATAAGACCATAAGTACCCATCAATATGACATATGTCTATTAAATCACATTACCTTTAGTAATAACAAGTGGGAATTTCTGCAGGCATATGAGGACCGTCCTTGAGAGACAAGATGTTTATCTGAGCGATACCATGACGTAGGCAATGTATTTCTAATTGCTTCGAGAAACAGCAACAGCTTTTGGCGTAAATCTTCACACTTTGAGACCGGATCTGATTTATGGTGTGGTCAAAAGTCATATGCAAACTAGTTAAGTAATGAGCGCCACCAGCCCCACACTCAGAGAACAAGGAAGTCGTGAGACTTAGTATATTGGAAAACGCCCATAGTAAGTCTTGAAATTCTTCTAAAAGGAGGCTTTGCTCAGCAGACCTATCTTTTCTGTAAGAACATGAGAGGCGGGCATGGTGGTGCACAACCTACCTTTCCAGCTGTTTCGGAGGCTGAGGCAGGAGGATCACTAGGAAGACAGCCGAGGCTGTGGGGATGGCACTTGTTCCTGATGGTCCCATGAGTATCCTGGCAACTTGATACTCATTTTGGATGAAACTGAACTTAAACTTCCTTGTCGTCCAATATGCTGTGCTTTGAGGGCGTGTTTTCGTCGGTCGCTGGCGGCTTTTCTCTCCATTCCCAGGTGCCCTCTGCTCATCCTAGGGTCCTTTGTGATCTACTCATTTCCCTCACAACTTGCTTTTCTCCCTAAGCATCTCCCTAGAGATGCTCCAAGCCTCCTTGTTTCTCTGGTGCCAAGATGACAGACAGCACTCCCTGCATCCACTCCGCATCGCTCAGTCTGTAACGTCCCCAGATCTCAAATATACGTAAATTTCTGATGCTATTCTCCTCTAATGCATATGCAGTAATCACAAAGATTACTTTAGACTCAGTAGAGGTTAACAGTTTGTTACATTGGCCACGGTCATTTTGAAAACCGCGGAAAGTAAACTAAAACCAGAATGTATATACACACAAACAAGAGAGAAAGAGAAAAAACAATGCACAAAAACAAGAGAGAAAAACTAAAAACAAACTATACACTCACACAGACACCTACACAAGAGGGAGGGGGGAGAGAGGAAGAGGGAGAGAGGGGAGGGAGAGAGAGAGGGAGGGAGAGAAAGAGAATGAATATGAACTAAAGCCAGAACGTATACTAACACAAACACGAGAGGGGGAAAACAATGCTCGTACACGCCAAAGAGAAAGAGAAAAAAAGCCTAAAAACTATACAAGAAAGAAAAAAAAAGAGAAAACAAAAACCTAACAAAATGTGTACACATACATAAACACAAGAGAGAGAACTAAAAGCAAACAATCACACACACACACACACACACACACACACACACACACACACACAGCTACCTACCTTCCCAGGTAAATCTCTGCCCCCCATTTCTGTCTGCAAACCCCACTTATGCATAGACATTTGCAGCAACCATTTTGAGTAGCAAAGTTTCAAGTGATCTGTTAGGGAATTACATAAAATAGCCAATCCACTGCGTGTGAATGCTGACTCAGGTTGCCGCGGAAATATTAATATCCTAGATTATGACTGGTCCTGTGACTGATGGGTTACCTTGTACAGGTCATACTGTCTTTCTAAAATTGAAAGTTACTTTCCAAATAGCGCGGGCCCAGGGTTCCAAATGCATCACGACCCCCTAAGGATGATACCTGCTTGGGTCTACAAAGCTCCCAGAAGGGCCCTTAGAAGAGGGAAGGGCTCCTGTGGTATAGTTAACATTTTTGCTTGTAAGACATAATAAACTGTGTGTGTGTGTGTGTGTGTGTGTGTGTGTGTGTGTGTGTGTGAGAGAGAGAGAGAGAGAGAGAGAGAGAGAGAGAGAGAGAGAGATAGGGGAGAGAGTGTATGAGTTGTAGGTTTGGCTTTCCCTGTGCTAGGGATCAGGCCAGGGCCCTGGTGCTTGTGAAGCAAGCGTTCTACCACTGAGCCAGCCCCTCAGCCCTCCATGTAAATCTCTCCCATTTTCCTATCTGTTAATTTCCTTGTCTTTGCCATTGCACCCCTGCTTCTCTCCTGCTTGGTTTTTATGGTTCTTTTCCAGACTTTCTGAATTGATTTAGTTCACGTGTTTTATTTCCTTTTTCATAGTGGAAGTATTTTTAGGAGTGACTATTTACCCCGAGTAAAGCTTTGCTTAGCTCATTATTCTTTCTGTGTTCTCGTTTTTATGGTTTATAAAATAATCTCATTACATTATAAAAAGTCCCTGTCTATCTTACTATGTACTTAGCAAGGCGTTTTATAATTTCAAGGTGTAGGGATATTTTCAGCTCTGGTCATTAATTTCCAATACTTTACTGCTTATGAAGGGCATTCTCTCGTAAAGATGAGTTTGTTGTTGTTGTTGTTGTTTTGTTTGGTTTGATGCAAAACTCTACCTGGGCTGACATTTTCCAATGACCAGTATCTTTCAAACATGTGCCTATCCTAGCCCTGTTTCCATGTACTTAAAAATGCCCAATTTCCAACTTCTTTTTTTTTTTTTTTTTTTTTGGGAGCTGGGGACCAACCCAGGGCCTTGCGCCATAGGCAAGTGCTCTACCACTGAGCTAAATCCCCAACCCCAAAATGCCCAACTTCTTTTATTGGCATTGACTTGCTGAGTTTATCACTCCCTAAACCTTGAAGCCAACAGTTCCTTCACTGCCCAGATCCCAGAGGCAGGTTGTTTAAAAGTCACCCGTTCTTAGCTGTTCACCTTCTCCGTCACGTTCCAGATGTTGAGTGATGGTTTTTAAAGAGTGAATTTAGAGCAAGGGCTAAAGCCCCGGGACCTCTACTGAAATTGCCCATTGGAGAAGGGACGGTGCATTCTTGCCCCGTACCCACCCACGCCAAATACAGAAAGGAAAGATAAACAGGTCTCTGTCCTTCCCGTGTGCCCATAGCACCCATGGGTGGCATTTGCATCAAAGAGCAGCGTGCTTTTATCGAGGAAGGTTTCGTTACCTTTTTATGATCTCACACATATAATCGTGTTATTTACTTAAAAGTCAGAGTGTTTTCCACTGGGAACAGCAGCAGGAGTCTCTTCTTGGGTTTTAAAGGCTTTTGTCCATCTCACAGGCTTGGTTTGTTTTTGTTTTTTTAAACCCAGAAAGAACTCTGTTTTGGGGGCGGGGGTTGAGACATCTGGAAGGCATGATGAACCCTCAGAGAGAAGTTGCTTCCTACATCTAGGTTTTAGTTGCTGTCATGGAACCAGCGTAAAAATGGCGGCATTGCCCAAGGTTGACGCTCTGACTCCAGAATTTGTTCTGGAAGCTGTCTCCTAACTTCACTCTGCTTCGTTTCAGTCATCCTGTTCCTCCCAGGAGAAGTTGCACCAGCTACCGTACCAGCCAACACCAGACGAATTACACTTCTTGTCCAAGCACTTCTGCACAACGGAAAGCATCGCCACTGAGAACCGGTGCAGAAACACGCCCATGCGTCCGCGTTCCCGGAGTCTCAGGTGTGTAGACCTGACCTGCACCAGTCCTCACTGGAATTATTTGCTTCCTACCATATCTGTAACTTGTATGTGTGTGCGCACATGTGGATGACATCGTTAATTACCATAGAGAGGTATTCTATTTCTTTTTAAGTTTTCACAATGCACTGATTGCTACAAAAGCCGTAAGGACTGTCTATAGAAAATTCTAGCCATGGAAAGCAGGTCATGGTAACATACAAAGAGAAAGGCGTTTGCTAAATAGGGGCTGGGGAGAATAAATGGAAAGATAGCATTCCCAGATCTGACATTAAAAAGCCCGTTGTAGTCTTATTCCACCTTCCCACCTAAATCTTACTTTCTCCGTGACGATGAGCACATTCCTCAGACTCATGGCTTCTAAGTTTTGTGGTTGGCAAATGCAGTCCTCTGGGTACTGCATAGGGCTGGCTCCTTGCCTTGCTTTGAACTGTAGGTTCCACAGTAATGTCTCTGGATGGAAGTATCCCCAACCAGGAGGTGGTCCAGGATATTTCTGAGAGAACTCTGGGGATTCTCACGAATGGAAGAAAAGGGGAAGCAGGCCCGGGGAGGAGGAGAAGCCACAGGACAGTGTGGCCCATCACCCTCAGCCCAGCATAGGCTGGGATCCCTGTAGACTAATCGGTCCTCCGTTTATACCCTTGCTCCAGCTTGTCAGTCATTGGCCTTTTGTCAGCAGTAGCCTGGGAAGATCCAGTCACCATAGGAGGATTCTTCCTGTAGCTGAGGCTATCCTGCAGGACAGATGGCCAACTCTAGGCTTCTGCTGATGGACACCCAGGAGCTGGGCAGCAGGTCTTCCTAGGAGAGGGAATCGGGGATGTGTCTCCTCGTCAGCATGAGCTCTCAGTGGGACAGCATTCCTATATGTCCACCTGATAAAGCATTAGTCTTTAACTCTGAGCTTGCTAGGTATTTAGTTCAACATGAAAGTTTACTAAGAAGGGGTTTCCTTCTATATGTTTCCTGTTCATGGAGTATCACAAACTGGTACCAAAAGATCCACACCGGATAATTATGGGATATGGGAATTTATTTTGAAATCTAGAAAGAAAAAAAAAAAAAAAAAAAAACCAGCAACAACTTTGCAACTTTAACCAGAGTCACCATGGTTTATTAAAGAGGTTCTGCTCTCAGTTTTCCTTCCCAGGGCATCTAGGCCAAGCTATATCTATCCAAGAGTACAGGTTCCCCCACACACCCCATACAGCTATCATGCCAGAAACAAACACACAAACAAACACAAAGTGAGAAACACACAAAGGGTCACAACAAGCCCTATGCCTCGGTTTTCTTATCGCATGCAATGCCTACCTCAGCATCCCAAATAAACATTTGTTAGAGTAGAAAATGGATTTCACCAGAACACCTGTGCCGTGGAAGGCTCTCGGCCCTCCCTGGGGGTGCGCGGCGGAGCGCAGGTGTATGATAGAGGTGTGAAATTGTCCCGGTAAATATGTCCTGGACGGTCCTGTGAGCGGCCACCCCGTTTTGTTCAATACTGCAATTCATTGATTTGGCTGCCACCGCTCCGTAAGCTCATGATGCCACGTGCATGACGTCATGTCACCGCCAGGGCATCTTCCGCCAGGGCACCGTGACTGAATTATTAGGTGCCACCGCACTCCGTGAGCTTGCGCTTTGCATCCTGTCCGCTGTGTTTGTGTGGTTCCGGGGACGTGCGTCTCTCGGTGCGTGCTATTAATGACTGACTCTTGTAATTTATTATCCAAGACTTCTCCTACGAGGGTTGCATAGCACTTCGGACGCAACTGGCTGTTTGTAAATAAAAGGCTTATTTTCACCTTATGCCGCGGCAGGTTTAAAAAGCGTAATTTCCTTTGCTTGCAGCCCTGGACGTTCCCCCGCCTGCTGTGACCATGAAATAATTATGATGAATCATGTCTACAAAGAAAGATTCCCAAAGGTAACGGGTGGGGTTTAAGATGCCTGGCTTCTCACGAGTGGGCTCAGCCTCTGTGAGGTGGTTTTGTTATAAGAAGTGAGGGCCCTGCCTAGCAATGCCTCACATTAAGCAACAACTGTAGTCTTCCTGGAGAGAGAAAACCACGAAACACACAGGAGGCGAACAACTGCTCCGTCTGATGAATGTTGCTGCTGTGTGCCCCGCAGCAGGGGCCCTGGCAGGTCTAGGGGGAGGCCCTGCCCTCAAAGGTACTTTATCCTTTTGACTTTCTGGACTTGTGTCATTGCTGTGCTATGTCGAGAGCACATGGTTTTCCTCTCGGAAACCAGAGCTTGCTGTGGCCTGGGAACTGGTTTCCTTTTTAAATCTGTGTTTCCCTTTTCATCTCCCTTTCTAAACCCCTTCCTTTAGAAGCAGAGATATGGTGTCATGTTCCGCAGCTCAACTGGTAAAAGGACTTAGACCTCAGCCAGAGGGCCGTGTGTGAAGGCTCGTTGCCAGGCCTCGTGGTTACCAGTAGTGGTTCTCTGAGGGGGGTCCCCCACACTCCCCTCAGTTCCGTGCCTTCTCCCCCCACATGGCTCTTGAGGATGAGCCGAAGGCTACTTCTCCACAGCATTCAGCCCACTACTGGCTGCCTTTGTTGCTGGAAGCAGAACAAAGGGCGTTCTTGGGGTTCATAAACCAAGAGCAGAGTACTTATTATTCGTAATGACCCTAACATTGATGGCATTGATTAGCTCCGTTTTACCTATTTATCACATGTCGCTCGCCCACCACGGAAACAGATATCGACTATGCCTGGTTAATGAGGTTCAATGTTGAGAGTAGGGTGGGGAGAGGGAATCTCCCTGCCTGTGTAGCTCATATAAGGCAGGAATATGGATTAGGCGGTAGGCCATCCCGGGGAAGAAAATGAAGGTCGGAAAGGAAATTGTAGATCTGTTTTGTGAGGGGTATCCCCTTGGCCATGCACTGAGGGGACGGGGTTTGCATTACGGGATAAAGTTGCTATCGGTTTACTCCTGGCACACTGAAACCTCGTCGTGAAAACGAACTCGGGGCTCACACTGGGGAACCCTGGCATACCGCGAGGCTCGTGTAGCAACTGAATAAACAGGTCGTATTTTTTTGATAACCAATCTGAAGGAGCTTGTGATCTTAACACAGCAGCCTAGCCCTCCACAAACATGCTAAGAGTTATTTCAAGAAGTTTATAAGGACTAAAGGAAGCTTCAGCTAAGGGGGATTGATGGCCAGGAACACACAGTTAATGCCTCAAATGTTCATTATCTATATTCCACAGGGTAAGGTGGTGTTTCTCCCTTCTCCATCTCCCTCTGTGTGTGTGTGTGTGTGTGTGTGTGTGTGTGTGTGTCTGTTTAGAGCACTGTTCGATTGCTAGTGGAAGGCACAGGAATTTTCTCTATTGTTTCGCCCGACGTGGGCATACTCTCCTGTAGTGACATTGTCCTTGCCAGACTGGCGCACCTGTCAGGGATTCATAAGGTTCATGGTTGCAACATTAACAGCCACCGTCCACACTCATTCTCAGTGTAGTTCAGTCAGTGGGTTCACACTAATGCGTAATGACAGGGTTGTACCATGTTCACAGCATGCAGAAGTGAAGTTTCTTTTGGTGTGTGTGTGTGTGTGTGTGTGTGTGTGTGTGTGTGTGTGTGTGTGTGTGGTAGTGGTGGTAGTGGTGATGGTGGAAACCCAGTACAGAGCCTCCCTCACACTAGCCAAGAGCTCTCTACCGGTCACCTATACTTCCAGCCCCCAAATGAAGTTTCTTTCAAACGCAATTCTCAGGACAACGTTTAGCGACTCACAGTCTGAAAAAACGAAAGTGTGCCTGCCATGCGGCTCCCGAGTGACTCCTTGTGTTGCACACGTGTGTGCGTGTCCTTCCAACAGGCTACGGCTCAGATGGAAGACCGTCTGAAGGAAATCATCACCAGCTACTCTCCAGACAACGTCCTCCCCTTGGCCGACGGGGTGCTTAGCTTCACTCACCATCAGATCATTGAGCTGGCTCGTGACTGTCTGGATAAATCCCACCAGGGTCTCATCACGTCCAGATACTTCCTTGAATTGCAGCACAAACTGGATAAGTTGCTGCAGGAGGTAGGAACAAAGTTTCTATTCTGTGCGTAGTTCTCTGATTTGTCCTGACTTCTCCCGGGCCAAATACTTTTGTGAAACCATTTGCTTACAAGGAGTTCCCTAAAATCTGGGGTTCACATTCTGGGAAAGTGTGCTGTGGCAGACGCGGGGGGTGGGGAGGTGGTACCCGCACATCGGGTGTGCAAGTAAACCTCACGGATTGCTACTTGCTATGAGTTGGTTCTGGTCATTATGTATAGTAATAGAAGAATTAATGCTATCACCTTTATAGGGACCTTGGGGACCCAACAATCTATGACTCTAGAATAAGTGGTTTGTGAAGGGTTTTTTAGCAATCATCCCCACTTCCCCAACTTTACCTATAAAATTATAAATTGCCCGAGTGTATGTGTGTTATTTGATGGTGCCATCTAATTTTAATATCTAAAAAAAGCTAAATGGGAAGCCATTGGCTTCTACTGGGCTGTGTGTCCTGTTCATTAACCTGCATGCTGTATTGGATAGTAAATTGGAAACTTTCTATTTTCCTTAATATCAGTTCTTCTTCTAACAAAATATCCAATTTTCAAAATGACAGATAAACGCGGGACCCTGTCTGCCCAACACCCTCATGCCTCGCTCCTGATAACACCTAGCATAGGCAGGGAGTGTGTGTGGTAGAATAGAATTTGTGTATGATACAGCTCTTCTGACTGAAATTGATTAGATGCAGCCTACGCAGGAAACCTATTTAACCTACATGTGGATTTATAATATTTCTGTATCTCCTACAGCATGCATTATATCCTTGTAAACGTAATCATGGTGGGTTTTTTTTTCTCTGAATGAATATGTAAATAACCCACTAAACCGAAGGAAAATATTAGCATCCTACTTTTGAGAAACCCATCAGTCCTTTCCCCTGGATGACTGCGTTCTCACAGGATAAGAAGGTGCCTCTCTGGCTGGCAGCCGCCATTTTTCTTTCTTTCCTCATCCATACTTCCCAACAGCATTTTCTCCGAGGTACCCATCTCTCATATATGGCTAGTAAAGCTCTGTTCCTTAAATTGTCTCTGAGGGTGGAAAAATAGCTTTTGAGTTTCGTTGTTATTAATTTACCATTAGACATTACCAATTCTGAGTTAGGATAATCTCTCTCTCTCTACATCAGGCAACTGTTGGCATCTTCTGAATCGTCCTTGCCATTCTCCAACTTTTCTCTCCTCTTCTGCTGTTACCTGGCTCAGATCCTCCTCTTCGCCAGACATCTTATTTCCAAACCCAACCCTTCGAATCCATGTATCTGTTCAGTTCTGAGAATAGCTCAGCCCTTTTCACTGATCCATTTGGCTTAAGACAAATGCCATAGCATGGCCTGTGTGTCTAGTCCGTCTAGTTCTGTGTAGCTATAATGCATTCTAATAAGACTTGAGGATGGGAGGGAGAGAAGCCTCGCATTTCCGTCAGTGAGCTCTCTCAAGTCGTCTCTTATTTCCTGGTGCCTAACTCAGTGCTCATTGTCAGGTAGTTAGGGATTCCTCTGTTACTTTAGAAAGGAGAGAAGAAGGAAGAGAAGACATTTGGAAGCATAGCAAAACACTTGATCCCTGATGACAGAATGTCAGGTATCCCTTCTTCTGCTCCTTGTCATCACATCGGCAGTGGCACACTTTTGAAAGAAGCAGACCAGGGGGCCTTATAGTCAACGTCTATGACCTCCCTCTTCCTGAACTCCACAGGGCCACCCAAAATACAAGAGAGCATCATGAAGACCAGCTTACTCTTGTGTCTTGTCCTATGCTTTCTAGGCAGTGCCTTAAGAAGGTAGAATTAATATCCAGAGTTATGGAAATCTACCCCTAGATTTTTGTTGACGTATGGCAGACAGAGCAGACTGTTTGATAGCAATTAAAGATTAATCTTAGCGTTTCACGGGTCTTCTGAGTGGGTGGTAAGACAGATGAAAAAGGTTAATTTTTAGAGAGGTTTCTCTTTGAGCTGCAGAAACACATATACCAGTAGCCTAAAGGTCATTGTTGGAAGGGAGTAAGAATGTCTTCCTGTGCTTTCTGTGATTGAAAGATGTAGTTTCTTTCAATCATTGGCAACAATTCAGTCTCCCTTTAGAGGCACATTGCCAGTATCTGTCCAGAGCATGGAGCAAACCTGTCTGTGAGGAGCAGGCCTCTTCTGGGGGAGAGTAGCGCTGTGGGAACATGTCATGGCCTCTCCAGCATGCACTTGTCCATTTCCAGATGTGACACTCTGAGCCCAGCAATCCTGTCTCCTCACCATGTTTCCGCTGTCAATCATTTGCATAACTTAAGGCACAGATCTCCCCATGGTTTGAACAGCTTGATTTAACAGATGCCTTTTAAAGGCCGGGGTCTAGGTCAATTTCAGACGAATGCTTTCATTCCTACAGTCTCTCTTTCACTGAGTTGTACTTAGCCAAAGAAAATAAACCACAAAGGAAACTCCAACCTACTCTCGAATCTGGGTCACAGTGCTTTTTTAATAGTGGCCAACCCTTACAATACAAACTCTGGGACTCTACTCGTCCCTTTGGAGCTTGCTGCAAGATACCAGGAAGCCAGTTCCTTCGCACACTGTGCTGTTTCATTGGTGGTTGTTTTAGTGAAGCCTGTCTTCTTCCACTTGTTTGATAAATAAATATTATTTAAGCCAATAGAACTCATACGTCTCGGAGTACGACACAGCCAATCTATGTTAAGAGTTGGAACATGTCATCGTTTTGATGGTCTTTGAAATGAAACCTTTCCCGTTCGAATTGACTGTTCTCCTTCTGCAGAAAAACAATGAAACATACCTCAGTATTTTAGATACTCTTTACATTCGTGAATTCATAAAGAGCAATTATTATAGGCACATCTAACCCAAAGTGTCACGAAGAAGTTAGATAGGCCTTGTTTGTCTTTCAACCTTTCAAGGTTTGTGTTCAGGGATGGTGAACCACAAAAAAGAACGTTACTTTTCTGAGGAATAATTGTGTTTCCATAAATTCCTTTTTCTTGCTAAACGACCATTAGAAATAAATTTAAAGGTGGTTTGCGTTTGATACATAGACTATTTTTTTTTTTTCTGAAGATACAGAACACATCCTATTCTAAAGCTGGTTCACTTTTATTTTCATGCAAGCTGTGGATTGCCACCCTAGCTTAAATATAGCGGGCACGTTACAGCCATTTTTCATAAGTTTTATCTGCATGCTTTTTTGAAGGTGTGACTTGTCATTGATGAACACCCCCCAAGAATGATCAAACATGTTTCTGAGATTATATCCTGTGGTCCTGGCCACACGTTGGTTCTGTCCCTACATCTTTAAGAAATTGTATCATTAAAAACCTTAAAAATTATGAAGCCTTAAGATTATGCACAGTTTCCATCCAGACTTTATCCTGCGCCAGCTCTAATATTGTACTGCCAGATTTATTCAAGAAAATATTTAAAATGCCAGTGTCTATTAACAAGGTAAGCTCTGCCGTTGGGATATTTAGTGCGCTCAGGCAACCAACCCGTAAAATAAAATTTCTCGAGTGCTTAATCCAGTTCAGTTTTGCTAAGCTTAGTGTCTGGGTGTTATTCATCCAGTGGGTGTTGTTGAGTCTACGTGTGTGGCTGAATATGAACAACATGCCATTCAACTTTTGTATGACACATGTGTAGACATCTCACACGTGGTAAAAAAGTTACCTTGCAGGCTCATCATACTATGTGCGTGAACTGCATTTCCCAAGTATGTTGGATTAAGAAAGACAGCCCGTCTCTACCTTAGCCACGAGCGTCTAAAATGTTCCACCAGCCAGGGCTAAGCGCTTGTTCCCCTGCCAGTGCTGGCCCCCTGTTCTCGGTGGATCATAAATTTAATGTCTCCTTCATTCATGGCTTACATTAGCAGTCCTTATCCTTACATTTGATTTCTGAAACATCGTAAATCAAAGTTGTACGATTAAGTGTTAGCTAATAGGGCTATTTTGTACATGTCTGATAGTGTGCGTTTACGTTAGAGATAACGCCTATTAAGAGTGTTTTCTAAGTCACTTAATTTCTGATTTTTTTTTATTTAAATTGGCTAATTAGCGTGCCTTGCCGATTTTCCTTTTCCACTTGGCGGAGCCCTTTCTAGCATCTTTCTGCTCATTGCTTTTCCATAGGCTCATGATCGCTCTGAAAGTGGAGAACTGGCGTTTATTAAGCAGCTAGTCCGAAAGATCCTAATTGTCATTGCCCGCCCGGCACGGTTATTGGAGTGCTTGGTAAGTTGCCTTCAGATGTGCCTACGTTATTCATTGTTAACCGTGGGAAGTTGCGGCCGTTAGGATGGCTCCGATTTCACTAAACTTTAACCACGGGTGCTACACAGAGAGAGTCAGGAGGGACCGCATAGCGTGTGATCACTTAGGGTAGCGTCCAGATGTGGCCTGTCTCCTCTGATTTTGAGGAGGAATTCTGGGGTAGGCGATGTTATTAAGCTGCATTCTGGTCAGACTTGAAGGATGATCATGGAATAATATGCTTGGCCCTCTTTCAGTGTGATAACCTCATGCCACGGCTAGTTTAAAATGCTTACTCGGCCTTGTGTTTCTGGAGGAGTTGCTAAGATTCAGACCGGAGGAAGCCACGAGTATGGTGACCTGTGGCTCTAAGTATTGTTTTTAAAATGTGTTGGAAATAAGCACTAGCTGGCTACCGGCCTGAGAGCAAGGCATCACCCAGATCTGGAGGGATGGGGTTTTCTTAGCCACGAGCTACCTTTTATCATTTTTGGCCAGTGACCATTTCCTTCCTTCAAGATTTTTTTGGTGTAATAATCCTTTGAGAATTCAGTCAAGACCATAGACAAATCTGATGCTTTTGAGCCTAGTCTTTAAGGGCCTGTGAGCACACTACGAAAATTCACTTTCGGCTCCTGTTGACTACTAATGTCTGTCCATGTGTGACGTGAGCATCGCTCGCAACGTGTCCGGTCGCAGGTGCTTTGGTTTTATCCCTCCTTTAATTAACATTCATAATGTTTTATGAAATGGAAATATTCATAGCCCCATAAACACACAGAGTGCTTGGCGAGACGGAGTAGGGGGAGATCTCAGGGAGCCAGCCAAGCCAGGCATGGTGGCGCATGCCTCAGTAGTCTCTGTTACTCAGAAGACTCGGGTGGAATGTTCTTATGTTGAGGAATCTGAGGCCGGTCTAGGTACCACGCTGAGACCTCAAGTCAAAAACCCAAAAACAAACAAATAAAAAAACCCCACAACAGTAAACCCTTTGTCTTCCAGTGGGGTCCTGGTCTTTAATAGAACACATTACCTTGGAAGTTACATTACAGAGAAACGGGAAGGCCAGAAGTAGTCCTGACCTTCAGGTTACCAGTTGTATACATGCTTGACCTTGGAGTATGAATAGGCTTCAGATATGAAGTGAGAATCCTATACTGTGTAAAGGCATTTACGTCCTCTCTTCATATACAAACTTCAAACTGTGTCAGCCTCGTTGCGAGTGAGGTTTATGTACTAGAACCTCAGACCTTTTTTTGACTCAGAGAACTATTAATCTGTGCCCGTCATCTGCCAGGAATTTGATCCCGAAGAATTTTATTACCTATTGGAAGCTGCAGAAGGCCATGCCAAAGAAGGGCAAGGGATCAAAAGTGACATTCCCCGGTACATCATCAGCCAGCTGGGACTCAATAAGGACCCTTTGGAAGGTGAGTGCTGGTCGGTTTGCCCTTCACTCGCTCTGACCCTCTGACCGTGGGCATCTGGAAGAACATCATGGTCAACCTTTACGCTTCCCATGTTGGGTATCTCTCTGAAGAGCCCCCTTTCGGTGGAGGCCAGTTAGCATCGGAAAGAAATGGCCATGGTTGAATACAGAGGAGGCAGTGAGCATGACCCGTCATGTGTCAGCTAGAGAAAGGGCTAGCCTTGCTGGACTAGAGACTTCCAGATGTTGACAGTACTCGATGTCCCCAGGAGCACTTAGATTCCATCCCCCCTCAGTGGGGGGACTCCGGAGAGCACTTCTAATTTTCAAAGCATCGCTAGAAGTCGTCGTTCATTTAAAATTGACGTTTGAGTTTAATTTAGGAGGAGCACAGCTAGAGCTAGAACGTAGCCGACTTTAGATCGAGTGCGGCACTCGCAGGTACCTTCCCAGCTTACCTCAAGCAAACGTGAAAAGTAGTCACACTCGAAAGGGAGCCGGGTGTGAAGAGGGGTGCTTCCTTCAGAGCTTGTAAGAGGGGTACGTGGTTGATCCCCATGATGAAAGATATGATTCTATTGAATACAGAAATATCCTATAGTCATTCTTCCCCAATAAATAAATAAATAAATAAATAAATAAATAAATAAATAAATAAATATCTAATACTGGTATCCCCTCCTGTCCTTTTCTGCTTCTCTGTTCAATACTGTTATATACAGCACTTAGTCTGCGCACCACCCCAAAAGACTCATGAACTATCATGGGGTCCCTCGTTCCAGATCATCTTCCTGGTTCATTAAATTGAATTTGCAGGCAGTGTTTACCCTGTTCAATTGTTTGTGATGGAGGTAAATGTTGATGTGAAGAGATTTTTTTTTTCTTCTGTCCTAAGCTAGGAAGCTGCTTCCTGCACCCGTGCCCCCCCCCCCCGTTTCCTCATCCTCCCCTCGTGGTTTGCTCTTGCGGACATCGTATCTTTGCTCCTGGTGAAATGATGCATGCGTTACCGGGAGATAATGCCAGATGAATTTATACTGTACTGAAAGCGGCACCACAACAGATTCCTCACATACAGAGGCTGGTGACTGCGCCTCTGAAAAGCTCCCCGGGGAGAGATTTTCTCCCGCGGCTTTTAAATTACCGTCTTTACCTTTTTGAATCACAAGTCTTCAGAAATGGTTTAAATCAATGAAATAAAAAGGGCAGATGTTTAATGGTATTTAGATGAGTTTTAAAAAATCTCTTCAGGCATTACAAAATGATGGCTTAGCTCCCTGCCTCAAAAGCCGACACTTGGTTCCATCCCATTACTACCCACTGCTTACAAATAATATGGATTTCCTAGATAATAGTTATTTAGCTGAAATTCTATTTAAAACAGAACGCTCTTTTAATTTGGTTTTTTGTTTTGTTTTGTTTTTTTATGAAAATAATTGGAGAGGGGAGGCCGTCAAAACATGTTAGAGTGACTCTTCACGCCGATATGGTTAAGGCTGCGTCAGCCTGGGTCTTGTCAACCAGTGAGCTCTGTGCAGCTTTCTTCTGGCATTAAGTGTCACTGTAGACAGAACTTTGACACATGAATAATGTGATGCCCTCTCGTATATCTGAATAGATTTGAAGAACAAAACAAAACAGTAGCGATCTTGGACACATTGGAGTTGAATAGTGTGAATGAATCACTAGGAATGTATCTTGACTTCTAATAGCTTTCTTGAGTCGTTCTGAGAACAGTCTCTCAACATATTTTTTAATACTTAAAATGATTTCTCCAGGTAATTTGATTACAAACCCTTGAGATACTTTTCCTTTGTTTTCTTGTTTACATCAAAGTGGACAAATCTATGTCTGTCCTTTGGTATGTAGGAGAGAGTTTTAGGCTGGGTTGTGACTTTGACTGGGCAAAAGTCACTTGTGTCTCCATAAAATTAAGTAAGTAAAAATAGACATAAGCTTTGTGATGGGACGGCACAATACCTGCTTCTCAAATAGAAATGTCTAGTGCTGTTTTTGCTACATAGTATCTATTAGTGTCTCAGTTCTGCCCCGCGCTACGTCTTGCCAGCAAGAACGACGCGGGACACAAAGGAACCTTCTGCAGAAAAGCTTTAATGCATCTTGAGAGCGAGAGCATAAGCTTACAATACGGAGACCCCGAGTGAGGAAAAACCATCCCTTATATAGGAAACTATCCTCGCCTAGGACATGTCACTCTCTGGCTGGTCGCTGCCAAACGTGCCAGATGACGTACCACAGCATACGTGTCCCCTTGAGTGAGGAAGTTACCAGGTGCTTGGGTATTGCCCTTTTTACTAGGTGCATCCTGCCGGTTATCGGCGCCATCTTACAATGGAGAATGTGAAGGCGGCTCTCCACACAGTTCTTTAGAGCTCCTCAAGCCCAGTGCACTTGAGTTTGTCCAAGTCTCTGTGTCTAAGATGCTGGTCCTACTATAGGCCCGAATCATTTCTGTGACACCAAGAAAGTCTTTGCTCTAAGCACAGTTTTATTCTAGAATTTCACCAGCATCTAAAGGGGAGAAGTTAGTGCCACTGCTACTTCAGAATCTGGAATTTATCCATTTTCACCTCAGTGTGGTTTTGCTTTCTCTAAGTTATGAATAATCTCACTACCCCTGAACATGTGTCTATATAAGAATACAAGCATATAAAATAAAGGCCCAAGGAGCAATTTTAAATGCTGACAGAATTGCCAAAAAGTCTAACTGTTTGTTGATACATTCAATTTTGGGAAAAAAATGCTTTTGGTGAAAATTCTTTCATATTCTTTATTAAAAAATATCTGGCTGGGTGGTGGTTGCACACCTTTAATCCTAGCATTCAGGAGGCAGAAGCTGGTGGATCTCTGAGTTTCAGGCCATCCTGTTCCACAGAAATATTTAGTTCCAGGACAGCCAAGGCTACACAAAGGAACCCTGTCTCCAAAACCAAAACACACAACAAAAGGCTTAAAGAAAGTATGAAGATGAATATTAAATAAATTAGACTTTCTCATTTACTTAAACTCAGTGATGCTCTCCAAAACCAGGGTCTGAGCAATTGGACGTTAGATGTCTTTGTCACTTTTAACTAGACCACCAGGGAAGTACTTAAGTTTGTTTCAAGCTTGTGGCATCCAGCCCAGAATTGACTGCTCCGTACAATGTAATTAATAAATAACAGCCGACATTTAACGAGCACTTAATTCTTATTAGTGAATATGCTAAGCGCTTCACATGCGTTAGTGTGTGTAATACTCGCAAAAGCTCGAAGACACAATACTGTTTGCATCTTTCACAAAAACCTGAGGTTAAATAGTCTCTAAGCTAAGAAGTGATAACCCAAGGGTTTTTCCTCCTCTATCCCCTGGTACCCACCACCATTACTGCCTCTGGAAAACTGCACTTTCTTTGTGTCCCTGCAACTGAGAATTCTCAGATTGTAGCCAGTGCATCTTTGCTGTGTGTCAAGTCCTTGGAAGGCTGGCCTCTCTTCGTGGATTGTGGACAGAGCTGCTCACTCACTCACCCAAGACTGCGAGCTTGACCGCGTGCATGAGCCAGTGCCTACTGCTCACTGGAGCGCAGGCCCAGTGTCCTGTGTTCCATGTTCCTAGTTCTGGCTACTCATAAAATTGGAGATCTAGAGAGAGTGTCATTAGTACATGTTCAAAATACCAGCTGCCAGTTCTTGCCTTTGAGGCTGTAATATGTGCATGTTTTTGTAGGCTGGAATTTTCTTTCTCTCTTTTTAAGAAACGAGAATTTACTTCTCTTCTGTTTGGGCTTTGTCTTCTTGTGTAACCTCAATATTTCCTTCTTCCCTTTTTGTTTTCAACTTAGAGATGGCTCAGTTGGGGAATTACGACAGTAGAACAGCAGAGACGCCAGAGACGGACGAGTCCGTGAGCGTGAGTATCACTCCTGATGGAGTAGGACGCTGCGTTTGTTTCTGTTTCTGAGCACCCGGAGATTTTTGACTGTGTTAATTATTTCATTCCATAAATGTTTGTTGTCTTTCTGTGGGCAAGACACGAGGCATACACACACTTTTAGTGCCTTACTCCTAAGAGAAGCAGAAGTTTACAAAAACAACATCATAAGCACCAAAATAGCAACTCTGAGCATGGGTAACAAATAGATGACCGTGAACCGGGAGACCATTCCAGAAATAGACTTTTCTGAGTGGACCAATCCCAGAAGGTTTTTTCAAGGGCTTGGCCATTGAGTTGAAATGGGGGAAAAATGGGTAAGACATGAGGGGACAGAGGAATGCGCTGGATTGCAAGGTGTATCTCAGGGCTAAAAGCTAAGCAGACTCCTGAGCCGGAGGGCTTGGGGGAAACCAGTCAGTAGGATCCAGCTCGTGTCTGTCAGGCGGCCTTCTTTTTAAGGGTAGCAGATAGCAACTGAGTGGGAGAGTGAGTCCGAGGGAGGAGGGAGTAGACCGGGAGATGACCTGGCCAGAGTCATGGCTGGAAAGTGCACGCGATACAGAGACAGATAGGGAAATCGGTAAAGAGGCAGCTTGCGTGGCACTGGTGAAAGGCCTTGCTGACGGGGCCATTCTCCTATGAAGTGAGCATCATTAGAGAAGCCACGATGAATCCAAGTGGCCAGGAAAGTAAAACATGTTTTTATAGTCTGGGGTTTGAGAACTCTAGGTCCAGATTGCCTGCATTTGAAAATGAACTCCACCTCTTGCCTACCAGTCAGGGGAGGGGGTTCTCTGAGCCTCAGTTTCTCCATCTGGAGATATTCCATCCACAGTGGCTAGGAAAGTATTCCAACGTTAAGTGCTAACTGACAGATGCCATGACAATATCATTATGTGGTTGTGGTGTAACTGCGATTCCTTCAAAGTATCTAAGGAGAACCGCCAAGCCAGTGATTATAGTCTGGACTATTGAGGCTCTCGGAGGGAGAGACCGTGGTGGAGGTCTGGGTGACGTCATCAGTGGTAGGACAAAAGAGTTAGTGTGAGGAGGGCCTGTGTAGAGTGATCAAGCGGTCCCTGGCTTAACTTGTTTCCAGAGATGAAGCCATGGAAGTAATGCTAAGATTCAGGTGCCATGGGCCAGAGGTCAAGGGGACATGTAAGAGACAGGCGGCTGCTTGAATTGAGGAGGTCAAGTAGCTCTGAGGCCGGGGAATGGCTGTGTTCCCGAGTAGAGATGTTAAGACGAAGAAGGAACCTAAGCAGAGGAGAAGGTAAGGAACTGGTTTGCAAGCCTTCCAACGATGAATAGAAGGCTGGGGTGGAGAGACTTGTGCACACCTCAGCACCACAGGGTCTTCTAAAATGATAGAGAATCAGGGTCCCTGTGGCAGACATAGAGCATCTGGGGTGAACAGGGCATGAGAGATTACTAATCAGAGCGGTGAGGTTGATTGTTCCTGCTCTTTGAGCTAAACTTTTCAGAGAGCCGAAATTTAGACTTTTGGTATTTAAGATGTAGTAAAATTTCTGATATAGAGGTTAACACAGGCAGGCATTCCACACCTAAGAAATTTGTCACCTACCATTCATAGAGTGCCACAGTGTGAAAAAGATACGGTCTAGTCAGGAATGGAGAGGCCATACACACCACCCCACCCCACCCCAACCCCCAACGCTGGTGACAGCTGTCCGGGCCTGCTTTTGTTTCTAACTGAAAGCAGAAGGGGGGTTTGGCATTTTAGACTGAAGTATTAAAATGTAGGACCAGGATGAAGCTACGTTTCCAAAACCTTCACACATCTTCTCTTGGCAACACGGGCTTGCTTAAATACAGCTGATGGAGACACAGCTCACTGCCGATGAGGCAAAGAGGTTCCTTGCAGCTGATCCCAGGCTCGCTAAGCTGGAACACCGCGCCTCGGCGAGTTAGACAGCACATTACGGTAATTTCCTCCGAGTCTGAACTGTGTTTTAACTTTCACATTCCGTTCCCCAGAGCTCAAATACTTCCCTGAGACTTCGAAGGAAACCCCGAGAGAGCGATTTTGAGACAATTAAATTGATCAGCAATGGGGCGTATGGGTGAGTATTTCATTCCTGAAGGGAGAGAGTTATATTTCTAGATTCATACCAATGTCTTCAAAGAGTGGATACAAGGATTCTAGTGGGCACTAAATTCTCGTCACTTTTCTTTCATTTTTCTATTATTAATGTCTTTTTATAACGGATAAAATGGGTTTTCTTTTCTCAAAAATGTTGAGACAGTGCCTCATGTAGTCCAGGCTGTACTTGAACTTACTGTGTAGCCAAGGAAAACCTTGAATTCCTGATCCTCCTGTTTCTACCCATTGAGTGCTAGGATTAGAGGTTTGTGTCACCATTGGGTTTTTTTTGGGGGGAGGGGTGTTCTTTCTGTTGACATCTGCATACACTTTTGTAATCTGCACACATACACTGTACACTTAAGTATCTTGTAACAGTAATATTTCAATAAGTGTGTAACAGTGATGTCATAGCGTTTTCATTTCTTTAAACATCATTTCTTTGTGCTGGGAACCTCTGACTTTTTTCTCTTATCGAATTCCTCGATCCATTTCTATGACACAGTTTCTTTCCCAAGGTCTAAGTAGCGACAGTAGTAAGCTGTAAATAGTAAATTGCGAGTTACCAGTAAATAGGGTGGAAAGAGACAGATTAAACAGGCACACTGTGACCTAATGCATTGTAGGTAGCCCAAGAATAGTGTTAATTCTATTTGCATGTACACAGAGAGCAATAACTCATCCCCGAGATCTACTTCTCCACGCAGGAGCAGATGAGACAGTGATTTTTTGTTATGCCACAAGGGATGTTTCTTCCTGTTTTTTTTTTTTTTTTCACCTCTAATATTTTCCATGCCATTAACTTAGCAAAGAACGTAAATATTCGTGAGCCCCCTCTATGCCTCACTAGCTTTCAGGATCATGTCAAATGACATGTTTCTTGATGCAGCCCATGCATGCTCTTAGATGTTATCTTTTGGCAATATGAGCGTTTTTCTTTTTTTCATTGAAAATTTTCCACTCTGCAATTGTGTGTGCCCTTTATCTGCGTTTTACTGCTTATTTTGTGGCCATTTGTCCTTCCGGATATGACCTCAGACGTTCTTCGTAGAAAGGAGCCAGCGGGTTGATCTCACAGACACGGGGCCGGAGCATTTCTCGGTTCTTTCTCAGCGGTGGAATGATTCCGGAAGGAGACAGTCTAGGAAGCAACCCTTGTGTAAATCTTGGGCCTGTATCTTAGCAGTATTTGGAGTTCTAATTGGTTGAGTAAACTCATTTGTAGTGCAATTAAAGCACTGTGTAGTAGATGGGGTCTATCACACTTTGGGGAACGGTTGGGAATATACAAGAAGTTAAACAAGCTGTGAATTAGTAAACACCCAGGATACAGGCCAAGTCATTAGTAGGCTCACGAGCTGCCTGTCGGAGCCTCTGCTGATCAGCCAGAACCATTTCCCCCTCTTCTCCTCAGAAGTAATATCTCATTACATTTCTGACAGATTTCCTTCCTATCCGAATTATTTTTAATTTAAAATTGGAATGGAGCTACCTTACCTCTGTCCATTCAACCAGCCGTGATGCTGTCTTCAGGCTTAGCTGAACAAACAGACCTTTAGCAGGGCAGAGGATCTGGACTCTTCCCACTGTCCTTGGTATCTGCGTAACGGGGGTCGCTACTTACGTCAGTGGCTCCCCAAACGCTGTTGGTGCTGGGAACCAAGCCTCTCATTAGAAACGCGCAGTGAGGCAAGTCTCTTGTGCTTGCTGACCGTACATTGATAATGCTGGCTTGGTAAGTGTGTACTGGTCTCCAGGTGAAAGTGAAATTTCTCTTTATACTAACATAGTACTCTGAGGAGACTGAAGCCCGTGAATCCAGCACTGTGCTGGCCTCCTTGTCTGTGTTCTTTGCTTAAGAGACTGAGGTGGTCGCTGATACCTTTTCTACTTGTCTATGGAGTCAGTTCTCAGGTACACAGAGCTGGTACCAGGCAGAGTACTCAATTCCCTTCAAGTTTCCTTTGATTATAACTTTCTCTTATCCCGATTGAGAAATAAAGACCTAACTTCTGCTGTTGAACATTGATTGGACTCTTAAGCCATAACCTCAAAGAGGTTTTAAAGAGTTTTTTTTTTCCCTCTTTGGATTGCGTGGGTCAAAATGGAGTCCTCAGTAGTTCGGCTGGCTCCAGACTTCCTATATAGATTTAGCTTTGAACTCCCGATTCTCTTATTACATGCTAAAAATATTGACTCAGAATTAGAACAAAAGTCGCATCATCTTCCCCTCATTGTACTTTGCTTTCTGACCTTTATACACACTGTTCTCTCATGTCTCAAGGGCCTAGAGACATTTGCTAGTGAGGCCCTTGAGTGTTAGCTGACACACACCCATTTGCACATTAGCTGCAGTCACCTACTCCCCACCCCCGACTCCCACTTACGGATCTGCTGGCTCACATTTGTGCACTGGGCTCTCAGAGTCTCGGGATTTCATACACGTTAGGATCACGCTTCCCGTGGGGCAGTACTCACTGGGCTTCAGCATCCCCTCCTGGGCCTGACTTCTTTTTATCATGAACGGTCAGAGAGAGGCCTGGCTCCCAATGGGCAAGAGTCTCCCTTTCTATCATATCATTTCCCATTCTTGGGATCAGAAAAACGACGAGTTGGGAACATAAGCAGACAAGGCAGTGTTGGGCTGTTAGGACATTCATAGTTCATTCGGTAGAGCTAGCTGTCCTTCAGTCCCTCTGCCTCTGATCCTTGTTTCTACTCTGGGTCTCTTTCCCAATGCCTTGCTCTCTGCTAATGGATGTTGAACTAAAACATCACCATACAGGGGAAGATGCATGTGGCAGATACAGTTATTACTAAATAAGTTTTAGCATTACGAATAACGCTCCAGTCAGTCTTTAATCCCAGCACTCAGGAGCAGAGGCAGGAAGGATCTCTTGAGTTCGAAACCAACCTGGTATATAAGAGAGTTCCAAGACATCCAGGGCTACACGGGGAAACCCTTTCTCATAAAACAAAACTAAACAATACCCCCAAAACAAAACAAATACCAGAAACTAAGAACATAAAGTAAACTAGAAGCAGAGGATATAGCCCGATGTTAGATCACTTGCCCCAAATGTTCAAGGCTCTACGTTCAGTGTTCAATGTTATAGAAATGACCGACAACCGCACCCTCCCCCCCACGCCGCCCACAAAGCACTCAACGGTAGATCCCAATTAGGTACTTTATCTACTCCAGCAGTTTAATCAACTCTTGGTTGAAAATCAAAGTATCCGTCTTGTGATAGTTGGGGGTGTGGCATTCAGAATATGGGCCTAAAGGTCCTTAGCACTGAACTTATTAATGTGCAGTACTGAAGGGAAAACTGGAAGGTGTGTTATAATTCAGTTGTCTTTAAGAAGAGACAAGCAGTTATAAAGAGATGGCATTTGCATGTTAATGTCTTGAGTTCCTAATTTTATTTAAAACTGTATCTCCCATTCCAGAAGTCCATTTTAATGACGATTGTTTACCTACCTGTCTATCTTATATTTGGGGGTTGGCCAAGTTAATTTTCTGTACTTCTTTGTGAATAGCTTCACCTCTGGCCTCCATCATGATAGAAACCGCTTTCAGTATATAAAGACTTTTTATTTTATCCTAAGCAGTGGTTCTGAAAAAAGGGAAAACACAATAAAAGCTTTTTTACCCGATATAAAAATATGCACTAGCTGATTAGTTAATTTAAAAATTGGTGATAAGAAGAAGTCTTTAGGAAAACGTGTGCAATAAACATTTAAGTTTTACCTATATATGTATATTGTCTTTAGTTCCTTTGAAGACAGTTGACGTGAGCCATTCTTAAAGTGCCTGGTTTCTGTTTCCCAAGGTTAAAGGTGAAGCTGAAACTTGAAGCAGTCTGAATGTGGGCCTCTAAATGTCTTGACAGCTTTTGGAACGTTCACCCCTGCTAAAACCAACAGGAATTTTACTTACTCCTCTGCATCTAAAACACCTTCCAGAACACTTAGCAATAGAACTTCTCATTGTCCCAGTGAGATTTCATTTTTCTGTTTACTATGATCAAGTACAGGAGAAGCTCATCTAAGGGTGGAAGGATTTGTTTCAGTCCCTGAGTCTCTGTCCATCACAGCTGGATCTCCTTCCAGTCAGTGGCAGTTTGCAGCACACGTGTTACCTGTGGCTGAAACCAGGGAGCAGAGACCACACCCCTACATCCCTGGCCAACCTCTTTTCCTCCCAGCTAGGTCTTTCTAAAGGCTCCACAACCTCCCCTGACACCACCACCTTCTGGGGACCAGGTGATTCTCTGTCAGCCATTTGACATTCAAATCATAACAACTGGTTTAACTATTTATTTGAATTAGCTAATCTTTTAAATTAGCTATCTAACCAAGGATGATGGCGGATGTCTGACCCTCTAGCTTCGTCCCATGCACCTGAATTAGTTATTGTTGCTACCGGGTGTAACCAACAGAGCAGGTGTAGGAACAAACGCAGCCTGTAGGAGCCCAGCATTGAGTTGAGGCATCCTACAGAAGACCCCTATTTAGCATGCATGAGATGTCCGACTGGCTACCTCTCGTGTGCTTTTTGTTTTATGGTGAGAATCAAACGACTATGCTACTTGGTGAGTTGTTTTGAGGGGTGCCATTAAGAGACCTTCCTTTGTACCATATGGTGAGCAAAAATCCAGAAAAGCAAATAGAGGAGGAGAGGGAAGTGAGCAAAGCCAAAGATGATAGAAGAGTACAAATGTGTGACACTGTGAAACCAAGACAAGTGGGGGACAGGGTGACAAGATAAACACAGGTCAGAAAGGAAAAGCAAGCCCTAGTTGACCCCTTCTGTGAAAATGTTAATAAGGGGTTAAATCAGAGTTGACTATACTGAGACTTAATCAGTATATGTTCTGAACTATTGGTTTAGCAGGGAACAGAATGTCCCAGCCTGCCTTGTGGCCAGCCATTCATTAGACATTACTGAGCAAACTAGTAGAAAACAAATCTAAGTTCACATAGCTCCTTGTTTTAGGAGGTATACCAATTGTGTGTGTGTGTGTGTGTGTGTGTGTGTGTGTGTGTGTGTGTGTGTGTGTACCATGATCAGTGGCGTTTTAAATTAGTTATTCTGTATTTAATCAAGGCCTTTGGTTTCAGGGCAGCATGCACAACCTGTCACACATATTTATACATGCAAATACTTAATATAAATGTTTAGTGGCCCTTTAAGGTATTACATCATTTGATCATTGCCTTCTTGGAAGCTCAAACCTGTCCCTCCACGAAAACAACAAGTGGACTGACTTGGAAGGAAGGGGGCCATCGGAGGCCTTTCCTTGTTGTTCATGTCCTATTAGGGATTTTAGGACTCCTGCCTTTCTAAGCACCCCTTTCTCCATGTCGTCCCAGTCCTTAGGGAGTTCACTGTTTTTCACCAGAGAGGATCTGGGCAAGGCCATAGCAGAGACTGAATGTGGCCTAGACCAGTCATTTTATTCTGTAAAGTTTCTTCATAGGTTGACCAGGATGTGAGGGGAGCAGACATGCATCTCCTTGGCTTGCCCCTCAGTGCCTCCTCACCCGTTATGTTGGGAAATGCATTTGCTGCTGGAGCTCAGAGAGGGTGGTGTCTGTGCAGTCTGCAGAGAGGAAATACGCTACCCTTTGTTGCAGAACAGTCTCATATATCCTCATGCAAGCCTCTCATTTATCTAGAGATTCCATGGGAAGTAATTACTCTCAATTGGAAACCAGGGACTCTAAGAAGCCCTGGTCCTCTTTGCAGATCCCAAGGGTATCATTTAGAAAATTACTGCTTTAGTCAGTCCAGAAAAACGTGCCTAACATATGTCTAATGCTAGAAAAGATGTCGCTGGCGATCCGTATGTCATTTTGTTAATTCTTCCCGGTTCTGATTTATATATCGGGTTTTGTTTTGTTTGTGGCAAAACTGAAAACATCAGCCAGTTCTTGGGAAATAACTCACTCTGGGAACTGCTGCCCCCTCTTTGGGTCAGCAAAGGCAAACCGGATGCTTTACGTATAATCTTTATTAAGAAGTTTTTGGTTTTTTTTTTTTTTAAGTCAATTCGGGTTTGGGACGGGATATTGCTAAGTCACCAGCACAGCTGTGGCAACTTAACCCAAGCTGTAAGGCACTCAGAAAGCACAGGACGTACGTGGTCTGTGTATCCTCCAAGCATCCTTACCTTCTCTCTTGCTGTGAAACCCAATACGTGTGTTCCATTTCAGGGCAGTCTACTTTGTTCGGCACAAAGAGTCCCGACAGAGGTTTGCCATGAAGAAGATCAACAAACAGAACCTCATCCTTCGGAACCAGATCCAGCAGGCCTTCGTGGAACGTGACATCCTGACTTTCGCAGAGAACCCCTTCGTGGTCAGCATGTACTGCTCCTTTGAAACGCGGCGTCACTTATGCATGGTCATGGAGTACGTGGAAGGTAAATCTGTCTTGCCCACAGCGAGTGTGGTACCTGGACCCAGATACCGTCGGCCAAGCCACATCTGTGCCACATAACGGCTCTATCCACCTAGGAGTCCAAGCGAGCAACAAGATGGCCGAATTCCCAGTCATTATCTACTGATAATTGCTTGTAAAAATGCCTGCTACTATAACAAAGGGGAAATTAGTGTTATTTGGGAAAAGGTTGTTTTCTTTTTTAATAGCATTTAATCCTAACTACCTCCCTTCAATTGGTCATTAAAGTTGGAATGGGTTTTTTTTTTCCCCCTCTACTTCTTTTTATCACACATTATAAAATGTGTTCTTTATCTTAGTCTTCTCAAAAAGTGAATCTAAACGTTATCTTTGTTACCCTGTGGTGGGAAATGCAAGATCCAGCCAGCCTTCCCAATCTTCACTTCTGTTCTCCCTCTTCCTTCTTTTTGAAACAGTCTTCCTTTATAGCCAAGCAGGTTTCAAAGTTTATAATTCTCCTGCCCCAGCCTCTTGAGTGCTAGGGTTACCAACATTCCTGACAATGCCCAGCCTCCTCCTCCTAAGCCGTTTGTGGTTTGTATCTTAAATGTTCCAAGTAATCTTCTCTCTCTCTCTCTCTCTCTCTCTCTCTCTCTCTCTCTCTCTCTTATTCATTCATTACTCATCTGAGACTTCCCATCTCCCTGACTCCTTGACGTGAAGTGACCACAATGAGTACTAGCTCAGCATAGGCCCAGACCACCTTCCCTGGGTCTTGGTTAGGCTCTTTGTCTGGAGAGAATCCTTCACTATACAGCTAGTTTGCAGATCAGCGGATTGGCAGCCAAGAAAGGGAGCTTTAGTGGGAGGTCAGTGGTAGATAGAACCCCAAGCCGTTAGCCCGAGTCCCACCCGTTCTTCTTTCTACCACACGAGCTGTTTGTTTCTGAACCATTGTGCTGGTTGTTTTTATAATAACTTTCTATCACATTTGGTACTTATGAGACTAGGGCCTCACTCCTTTACTAGAACGAATCCCAAACAATCCTATAAAGTAGTGGTTCTCAACCTTCCTATGGTTGTGACCCTTGAGTGCAGTTCCTCGTGTTACGGTGACCCCCGCCCCCCAACAATAAACTTGCTTTGTTACTACTTCATAGCTGTAATTTTGCCACTGTTGTGGATCCTAATGTAAACATCTGACATGCAGGGTATCCGTTACGTGGCCCCAGTGAAAGGGTCTTTTGATCCCCGGTTGAGAACGGCTCTATGCAGGATGACATTATTCCTAACCCTATATTGCCATGAAGTAACCAAGACCACCAGATTCGTTTACCCAAGAGCTCCCAGCTGCTCAGAGACAGTAGGACTCCACCTCTGCCCTCAAATTCTAGCATCTGTGTTTTATACTGATGCATGATAAATTAGTATAACCATCCCGAATTATGCTAGAGAGTCTTCAGAACGCAGTTCACCTCAGAGCCAAACTGCTCTCTTCACTCCACTTCTTAATTGGAAACATGACAACTTAACACCGTCTCCACTTAACGCGTGTGACTCCGCTTTGAAGTTCTGTGATCTGCACCGCTCGCCTTTCAGTAATCCTGCTGGATGCCGTCCCTACTAAATTTGTTTCCTGTGCTTTACAGGGGGGGACTGTGCGACCCTCATGAAAAACATGGGGCCTCTTCCAGTTGATATGGCCAGGATGTATTTCGCAGAGACGGTCTTGGCCTTGGAGTATCTGCATAATTACGGAATTGTACACAGGGACTTGAAGCCAGATAAGTAAGTATGTGCCCTGATGAAATAATACTGAACATTTCCTTCTGTCTGTGAAATGTTTTTAAGGCTATTTGCATGTTTCAAAATTTTTCCTCAGTATAAAAAAATGAGTTATTTTAATAGTAACTTAATGGTAACTTTTATACATTTCTTGGAAGGGTACAGTGCTTGCAGTAAGAGCTTAGGAGAAATAGGGGAAATGACTCTAGAGTTAATTTCCTTTTATCATACAAACCTTTCAATAATGACACAGAATGGTGTTTTCTGAAGCATGTTGTACTTGGCATCATGCTTGGATAAGCTTTGCCTTCCCACAGTAATACATGCAATGTGATTCTCTACCATCCCTTGTTACTTTGGAGTTCTTACTGGCTCTAATTTTGAGATATGGATAGAACTTTCCCCACGTGGCCAGCCATTCATTTTGACGTCACAGGTGGTATATTTCACACTTTCTACCCTAAAGTGAGACGCTGCTAAGCGTGTTGAAAAGCGTGTGACAAAATTAAGACTATGCTCATCAGACATTCAGGGAGACGGAGGGAAAGGAAAGAACAATTCGTATACAACTATCAGAATTTTGGCATGATTCCTTCTAGTAGCTTTGTTTGCTTGCTTGCCTCTCGGAGACAGGGTTTCTCTGTGTAGCCCTGTCTGTCCTAGAACTCAAGAGATCCACCTGCCTCTGCCTCCTGGGTGCTGGGATTCTTAAAGGCGTGTATCTCCTGCAGCCTGGTCCTCCTTCCAGTAGCTTCCCTAAAATCCTCTATTGCTTTAACCTATTAACTTATATAATGGTATTTTTTTTTACTAACAATGAAATATTTTAATATATTCACATGTATTTTTGCATTATAGCAAGTCCAAGCTTTGTGTTTAATAAGCTGAAATTCAATTCAAAGCTGGGAGTGAAAATATGAAAAACTAGGTTTTTTCGTCCAGGTTCTTTTATCTACATCTTGTTTTAATCACAAGCGGATTCCTTACCTGAGTTCCTGGTGAATGCCATAGGACTCTTGGCTCATTTCTTCTCTGTTTTCTTATTCTGAAAAAATGGAAAGAGGTGTCTTGAAGGATGGCACAGTGGTTGAGTACTGCTGTTGCAGAAGGCCTGAGTTTGGTCCCAGCACCCACAGTTAGGTGTCTCCCATCTACCTCTCTCTCTAGCTTCATGGACTCTTGTGCACTTTTCTGGACTCCACGGGCACCCTCATCCACGTGTGCACATGCACCACCACCCCCATTCACACATGTGTACATATAGCTTTAAAAATATATCTGAGATCAGGCACAGTCAATGTCCGTAGACTGAAAGAAACATAAAAACAGAAAGGAATCAGAGTTCCGTACTTAAGGTTTTAGAGTGTTGCACAAATGACGTAGCTCTGGCCCTGACTTCTCAATCAGGCTCAGCAGTCAGATGCCAGCATTTCCACTCCTTTGCGTGACTCCTTCCCTACCAGGCTTCCTTTCGCAATAGAGGTGATGTTTTACAAACTGAAGAGGGAAAGAGGGAGACCTAAAACAACAGAATCTGCTTCCAAGTGATTGCCGTGCCCTTTGTCCTTCTGTCTCCTAGCCTGTTGGTCACCTCCATGGGGCACATAAAGCTGACTGACTTTGGCTTGTCGAAGGTGGGGTTGATGAGCATGACGACCAATCTCTACGAAGGTCATATTGAGAAGGATGCTCGAGAGTTCTTAGATAAACAGGTAAGCTCGGGCACCGCTCTGTCTGTGGAGAGAAACAAATCTCCCCGCAGCCTGTGAACTCGGAATGCACCTGCGTAGGCCAGCCCCACATTAGTGCTGGCGTTTGGATGTCTGTATAAGCCTTGCATTTAATAAAGTGCAAACTGCTTCCATTTATCTCCCCGGGCTCCCCTGAACCGTCCGATCCCTCTACATTCCTCCCCTAGCATTAAGGTCTATTAGCAAGACGAATGGTCTAATTGCACTCGAGTGAGAGGGTGAGGGAGACAAATGGAAAACTGTTTTGGTAAGGAATTCGGGGGGTCTCAATAGAGTACTCGTGAAACCCATGATGCATTGCGCAATCTCGGCTGCTAGAATCCAAGCCATGGCCCATTTCCTTCTAAGCATGCCTCATTACCATTGCCCACAATCTGTTCATCGTGAAGTTACTTAAGGTAAACCCGTCTCAGCTGCCACACCTTCCTGATATAACCATAGGGAGAATCAGCTTGGTCGTATAAACCATTGAGCACCTCTAATAGTGACAGATTAAGCATGCACTATTATTTTTCAACATGAAAACACTTTTTAGTGTCGTATAAAGCTATACCCAGGTTAGGTTTGCAATTGGAGACTCGGCATAATGGATATTTTGAATTGTTTGTCATAGTAACTTCTGCTCTCAAGGTCTCTGCCCATGTGTTCCCTAGTAGGTAAGCAGGGTTATTTGAGGCAGTATAATTGTTTGGTCTTCTTGTTCGCTTTAATTCACGTCTAATACTCCAGCTATTCTAATACAGCGATTTCATTTTAGGTCTGTGGTACACCTGAATACATTGCCCCCGAGGTGATTCTGAGACAGGGCTACGGGAAACCCGTGGACTGGTGGGCCATGGGCATCATCCTCTATGAGTTTCTCGTTGGGTGTGTGCCTTTCTTTGGGGACACTCCAGAAGAGCTATTTGGACAAGTCATCAGTGGTAAATATCATCAAGAGTTATCTTTAAGCCACTACTGGGAAACAGCTACTCAGTGTAAATCTGTTGGGTGTCACTAAAATGTTAACCTCTGGTCAGCCATTGGAGCCAACAAATTAAAAGAACTCACTTCTCATAGCGTACAACTGGTTCATGCTTTCCCACGAGAGTGATGTGTGTTGAAATGGATCCGAGGAAGGTTTGTTAACATGGAATTTGGAAGTGGGCTGGCAGTGTGTCCAGCTTTTATTGTCTGCTATTTTTTTTTTTTTTTAAAGAAATTGATGTGGGATTTACAAATGCTTTCCCTGTTAAGTGTCCTTCGTTTTCATAATAGGAAAGTTGCACCAGGGAAGAAAAGGTTAATGTGGGGAACATTTTTATAAATGGGGGGAAAAAACGGCTAATGGCACAATGAAGAAATTAACAAAAATGTAATAGCCCCTAAAACAAATGTCTACCAAATAATAAATAATGAGATTGGCAAGGCTGTGAGTGGGATCCGCAGGCTGTTAATGCTTTCATTGGTAGTGGTGGTATGTGATGTTATTTCTACAGCAGCTGTTCGTCTTTCATTTAAAATTCAATAACCTTTAGATCTTAACCTGCGAGCTGACCCTAACTACTGTCATGTAGCATGTGGCACACCTAAATGATAATTAAATAGGGGCCACTGTTCCCCTCCCTGCTGATTTTGTAAATTTTCCCAATGCAGAGATGACAGAAAAGGCCTCTCTACCTGAAACGTTTGTCAGGCCCCACTGATGTAACCCCATCAGCCACCTCTGGTCCCAACCTGTTCTGCGCTTATGCCAGCCGGCAATGGAAGTAGGGAAAATCCATTGTGTTCACGAAGAGCCCTTAACCATACTCTTATTTCCTGGCGTTGGCTCTGCGAGCCGGGCGTATTTGTAAACTTTAACAAAGTAGATTTGTTGAATCGCCTGCAGTGTAAAAGCCCTTTATATAATATCTGAGCTGTTTATGGATTTATAACTAGGCTGTTTTCTGACAGACCGGGGCCTGAATGGCACAGGGAATCAACTGTTTAATTAACACAAGCAGCAAATGCTGGCTTTGTTCTCGATGCCTCACGGCTCTGATGCATATTCATGTTTTATTTTCCAAATCAGATTTAAACTGCAGCAGAGGAAGCTAGAGGCAGGCGCACACCAAAATAACTCATGTTTTTATTGCATTTCCATAGGCACGAGCATGCACACGCCTATCTCCAGGCAAACTCCTTCACAGCAAGAACATGGTTTAATATCTCTGACAGATTTAAGTAGTCCCATTACCGTGGTTTCCTTTCGTTTCCTTTTTTTTTTTTTTTCTTCTTAGGCCTTAACATTTTGGACTTTACCTTTGTCTCTAGAAATAATTACTTTTTGTAAAATAACCTTTTACTCCTTAGAGCTAAAGAACTGAGCAGGCATGACCAAACTCTCAGTTGAGGCTAATAAGAAAATCTTAGATGGTCCCCAGTGGGGACGCACCTGGCACGAAGCGTTCGGTTCTGTTATATTAAATCCTTCTAATAACCAGGAGGCACTGCTTGTTATGTTGATGAAAAAAAAAAAGTGAATGAAAGGCACGGTCTCTTGAAATAGACCTTGATGAAACCAGTGTTGTCCATGCCCTGTAAGAGAACACTGTTCAAACTTGACCACATAGAAGTCAACTGAAGACCTTAAATGTAGGGTTCGTCTCCGTGTTTCCGGGACGGGGCCCATGGTCCTCCATTTCTAACAGTCCCCCCCAGGGGATGTCCAGACTGTAGGGGACTAGACCGCCCTTTAATAAAGCTGTGGACATTTTCTCTTCCTTCTAGATGAAATCAACTGGCCTGAAAAGGACGAGGCCCCTCCTCCAGATGCTCAGGACCTGATTACCTTGCTCCTCAGGCAGAATCCGCTGGAGAGGCTGGGAACAGGTCAGAGAGCGTGCGTGCTGCTTCTGCCAATGTGCAAGAAATAATGTCCTCTGGAGCAATGTGAAGCGTCTGGGTGTGTGTGTGTGTGTGTGTGTGTGTGTGTGTGTGTGTGAGAGAGAGAGAGAGAGAGAGAGAGAGAGAGAGAGAGAATGTGTGGGTGTGTGTGTGTGTGTGTGTGTGAGTGTGTGTGTGTGTGTGTGTGTGTGTGTGTGTGTGTGTATGTGTGTGTGTCTGTGTGTGTGTGAGTGTGTGTGAGTGTTGTGTGTGTGTGTATGTGTGTGTGAGTGTGTGAGTGTGTGTCTGTGTGTCAGTGTGATTTAGAACAGCACAACCACTCGGATGGGTAGTATTTGTTTTTGTTTTGCAAAGGCAAAACTCTTAATTTAGTTCAATAAATGTATCTCCGGGGTATGTACCAGTCTTCTGTTTTGAAGAACATGCATCGTAAATAATTGGTAACGGAAAAGAAGATACGAAGAGCTCTTTTTGGTTGTATTTTTAATATACATTCCATGAGGATTTAACCCAGCAGGCTTCTATCCACAGCCTTTGAAATAGGTTATCAGTGCTCCAACTGATTACTAGGAATGAGGGCCTGAGGCTGAGGCAGGCTCTCCTATCGTGGTGATCAGCACCGTGGCCCAAGAAAGGGAATTAACCATTGCCTTTGAAGATAAACTCGATAGTCTGTTTGTTTCCTGCTGATAGTTTTCTCCCTCTAGTTTTACAGCCAGCAGGCACGTGCTTCCTTTTCTTTCCTGTGTTGTGGATAGACACACTTTAGACTTCTCTTAGGTTTGCCTAGGTGAATCTGTTTTAGCAAGACAAAAATGTTAAATGCAATTGCATAGACTCTAGCTGGTAATTAGTGGTTTTACTGGTAAAAATTTGTTCTGTGGTCATTTGTTCTGAAGTTCTATTCCATTATAATGGAAACATCAGTAAAGAAGAGGGCGACCATTTTCTCCCCCATTTTTCCCATGACAATTATTTGATACAGGGATCTGTCCTTGTTCACATGTGGACTGCTGAAGGCCAGGCCCAGTGGCACAAGTGTATAATCACATCGCTTGAGACATAGTGGCAAAAGGATCCAGAGACCAAGATCACCCTTGGTTAAAGAGCGTATTCAGGGCCAACCTGGGCTACATGAAATCCTATTTCGTTTAAAAAAAAAAAAAAAGACTACCATATTACACTGGAGCTCATGATAATACATTAAACCAGGGGTCAGTAAAACTATGGTCTATAGGCCCAATCTGTCCAGTTTCCTGTTTTTGTAAGTAAAGTTTTTTGAAGCAGAAACACACAATAGTATCTTTTCATAAGACACATCATCGGTGGCTGTGTTCATGCTACAACAGAGTTGGGTAGTCAGGACAAATTGTATAGCCCACAGGGACTAAGTATGGACCACTTAGTCCTCTACACAGAAATTGTGCAGACTCGATGTTATGAAATCCAGGAAGGCTTAAATCTGGACCGACCTACCTAGGAAGTAACAATTGAACTGAGCTCCACGTTCCTTACTGCCCTTTTCAGTGAATGAGTGTGCCTTTAACTTGGAAAGGGCACAACAGGGTCAGATGGCCAGCGTCTAAAGCTTGCTTGTGTGGCCAAAAGTAGGCTTTCTTAAGTCATCCTACCTCAAAGTATTGTTGTGAGGCATGAGGAGGCCACCTGAAACAAGTCTTAGAACCAAGTTTGGTGCTTCTGGTACTATAAATAACCTTCACCTTGAACCTCAACCCTTCCTTTCGTAAGGGCCATGGCATGGTTGGCGGTGTTGCTACCTTGGAGGCTACTGTACTCCTTGACGAGTATATTTCTTCCCACCCTATCTGCTTTTCCACTTGTCTGAACTGTCAAACAAACTTGTTATTTCTCGTCTTTTTGTGACCTGCGGTCAGATAGATCCTCATTGTGGTTCAAGAGATAAGAGTGGCTGTCAAAGGAATAGCGTCAAGACTGTGCAAGGGGCAGACTCTTAAGGAAATATTTTGACTGGGTTATGCCAAATATGAGAAACAGCTGCTTTTCCAGATTGCCCTGTGGTAGTACAAATATCTATTTAGATTCCCCATTCAACTGACCCAGAAGGAGGGCTTCCATGATCTGACTGAAAAATGTATCTGAATGGGCACACCCCCTCTGACAGAAGCTCAAAAGCCCCTGTCCTGCAGTCCCCAGGGTCCAGTTTGAAGTTTTTCCACTTGATATGCTACCCTCCCCCTTCTCTAAGAATGCTAGCATCTTTGATTAGGCTTGACTTAACAAGACAAGATAGACGCTCTAGGCAGCAGGTCCCTATGTATGTATCATAAGCCGCAAGCCACTTCTCTGCACATTTTCTCGTTGACTGCTACTGTCAGTCTCTGACAGCTGTAAGAACAAATTCCCTAGGAGAAACCCAAAAGAGACATTTAAAGGTCTCACTCAAGCTCTTAGAACAGCCAAGAAGTGATTGCCAAACCGGCAGGGCCAATGTGATGGGTCCCAGTAGGGCCTCCAGAATGACACTGTGGATCCTGCAGGCTCACCATGCCGCTTCCAGTGACAGCATCTTGTGTTCAACGCATATTTAGCGGGCAAAATAATGCACCGTGAAAACGTGTAAATGCACATTTGCCTGAGAGACTGGAGAGGCTGAGAAAGAAGTGGGGGAAAGGCTGTAAAGAGCATAATGAATGTTTAAGAAGCTTCCAGGAAAGGAGAGGAACTCAAGGGAGTACGTTAGTGCCAAACTAGAGCTTGCAGTGTAGGACCTTGTGCTATACTTGCACTGTGTGTGTGTGTGTGTGTGTGTGTGTGTGTGTGTGTGTGTGTGTGTGTGTTCTTGAACTTGGAGAGAGTCAGTGGCAAGCCAGGCTTGCCGACCTTCAAGCTGTTAAGATATATCTGCCAATTGTCTATCAGCTGTGAGCTCTTAGGGCTCTTTGTCGTCATCATCCTCAGTTTCCTAGTGTATAAAAATGGGCACATTGGACATCTTGGGATTATTGTGGGGACTAAATGCAATAATGTTCATAAGGAGATCTACTACATGGGACCAGCCATACCCTGGGGGATGAAGGCAAATTCTTCCTTCATTCTACTCCTTCTAGCAATGCACGACCTGCACACAGTTCACAATACACCTTTAGTCACCTACACTTTTACCTACACAGTCACCTACATTTTTACCAGTAGTTTAGCTCACAGACCGTCTCCCCCATTTATTTGTAAATCTTTTCTTCCTCACCTCTCCACGAGTACATGAGAAGCAGAGCCTACTGATACTTTCTTCCAAGTAAGGCACAAAAGTACATTAAGGGGCACAAGCTACGTCTTCCGTGGTGGTGTCTCACTCGGGGAGACTCACTTGTCATCATCCACAGAACGAAGGCAAAGTTCTCATCTGCTTGAGGTCCACAGATGGGAGAGGGTGAGAACAGCATTGTCTGGAAGTGTCACTGACCTTAGAGAAATTGTTTCTCTGGGTATAAACGGCCAGAGTCTCATAGCAGTGTCAGTGATAGGGTCCCACATGCAGCAGAAGCTGCATTAGTCACTGTGGTAAGTGTGCAATCCCTTTTGGCCTTTGTGTTTTGCTCCTCCAAATAAAAGAATTGCTAGAAGAAAATGACTCTGAGAGGAGTTTAAGAGGACGTTTATTGGGAGCAAAAAGAGAAGCAAAATGCACAGGGCTGAAATGGGATGTGGGGGTAGGGCGCCAATAGAATAGATTTGCCAACTGGCTTAGATACCCAGCCTGGGCAACAGTGGGTCTATCTCAGACTGATGCTGAGAAACAATGAAGCAAAAGGAAACTAAAGCATAGGATCTCATGGGTAGAGGCGAGACCATGGCAGTGCATCTGTGCCTGCGTTTTCTAAAGACCGACCTATGTGTGGCCACCTTATTCTTGTGTGGAGGATCCCAGGCCATCGAGCTCTGTTGCTTCTCTTGAGTCTCCCCATTTAAAACTGGAGTTGATGACGCCAATCCTATGGAGGGGTATTTTCGGTTATTTAGACAAGCACTGTACCTAAGCATAGAATACCGAACTGTCAGGGCTAGATGTCTCCTAAGGAGTTCCTACGGGATCCCGGCACTCAGATGGAAATAGCATCCCCATTTGCACAGCAGCAAACAGTTTCAGGAGAAGATAACATGGAGCAAAGCTGGGGTTCACTGAGGAAAGGGCAGAACCAGCCTGCAACCTTTTAGAAAGAGACACGTGTCCTAACAATAGCTGGGTGCTTTTGTGGCTCTCGAAAGTTACATGCTCAAAGGCTATAATTTATAACCAGATCCGAAGATTAAGTAAAGCTTTAAAACCATGAGTCGGCTTGCTTATTTTTCTGTAAGAATTACCTTTTATAGATAAAATTACAAGGTGGCCTATCGGATGCATTCTTCAGACTTACGGATGAGAGAGAGGTACAGTAGGTTCAAATCATAGGGTGCAAGCGTGTAAGGCGTGCGTTTTGGCCTTACACATGATTCGTTAGCTACTATAACACTTTTTCTTTTTCTTTTGTGGGCTTTATCTAGCAAAGGAAGTATTTTTCTTTGCAGACAGTCTTTAAGAGAAGTTTGGATTTTGCCATTAGAATGGAAATTCTTGACTCTCAGTCAGTAAGAAACATAAACCAGAAGCCGGGGGTTGAGGGTTCTTCTTTTCCATGCATTTTCTCTGTCTGTCTGTCTGTCTGTCTGTCTGTCTGTCTGTCTGTCTGTCTGTATCTGTCTACCTCAACACCAGCCCAGAACTGGCCCACAGATCATAGCAGAGAAACCACTGGTACTGTAGTTGTTCAGTTTGGAATCACCTGCACAGAATCTTGTTAAAGATTCTCATCTTTGCTGAGCCTTAGTAGCACACGCCTTTAATCCCAGCACTTGGGAGGCAGAGGCAGGTAGATCTCTGAGTTCTAGGACAGCCAGGGCTATGCAGAGAAAGTCTGCCTTGAAAAAAAAAAAAAAAACAACAACAGTAACAACAACAAAAATAACAACAGCAAAACAAAGAAAAGGATAAAAAAATAAAATATTCTCACCCTTGTGCTTTGTACAAACCAATCCCCTCATGGGGTGATACACCCCACTTTTCTCTGCCCCCTCCATTCTCGTGTTTTCAGAACACCTGGAACGTGTCCCGTGCTAGAGGCATCCCGTGGGCACAGAGAACATCCCTGCCCCAGCCACAATCCCAGCCCATCCTCCATCTCCCTTCCCTTTCTCGTCCTGTCCCTTTTGTACCCACAGAGGACAGGATGGGAGGCATGGCTGACAGTCACAGAGAGAAGCAGCTAGATCGCCACACCCACACCCACGCCAAAAGAAAGCTTGACAGAGAGGCAGATTAAACCTCTGTGTTGGTCTTTTGAGAAATCTTTCTTCCTGATGCCTTTTCAGTCTCCTGTCTTTGTTATCTGTAGTGGGTGTGCTGGGGTGAACCCCACCCCCCAACCCGCTCTTACCAAGTGACTTCCTTCTCTTTCAATGGGGTGTTATGAATACATTTCTTGCCCTGCAAACTTAAAACTGTTTAAACTCATTAAATAAAAAAACCTTTCACCAAACTGTGTCACTACAATTGTCTGGCAAACAGAAGCCTCAACCTTAGCCCCCATGACTGATTTCTGTTAGAGGAATTATAAATCTGTCTAACCAATGTGCGGTTTCCTTACTTAAAGATCTAAACCAGAGAATCTAATTTCTCCCTATGTTAACGAGTGACCTGATAAAACTGAATGGTAGCCGTTATGTAATATTTAGGGAAAATCCATCATTATTAACCTTCCCTCCAGAAGAAATCTCGCCGTAAGCACGTTTTGTACCTTGTTAGGATCTTCAGGGTTTGTAATGAGCGAGTCTGCTTTTGGGCCAACATGCGTCCATGTCCCCAGGTTCAGTATAATGTGATTTTAAGTGGCCCTGTCATTAACCTTTGAAAAATGGAAGAAGTTGTAGAAAAATTAACAGAGAAAAATCTGTGCTATAGCAACTGCTGTTAGCAAAATCAGATTTCCTGCTGGTAAACTATAGGAGTTTTTTTCTTCTTCTTCTTCAAGTTTTGATTGTAGAAGGTAGGAGGGAAGCATGGACTCACCACTTTTTGTCAGTTCTCTGCAAAGAAATTATCTTGAGTCGTTTGTAAGGCTGGGGCTTCCTTTGTGCAGAGGGTGGCTCAGCCTCTCAGCCTCGCTTCTCTCCCCGTCCAGGTGGTGCCTACGAAGTGAAGCAGCATCGCTTCTTCCGCTCCTTAGACTGGAACAGTTTGCTGAGACAGAAGGCGGAATTTATTCCCCAACTGGAATCGGAGGATGACACAAGTTATTTTGATAGTACGTGCATTATCTGACATCCTTTGGCCTTTCCCAGATTTTAAAAAAGAAGAGAGAGTTCATCTCCAAGTTAGCACTTCCCCATCCCATGCCTACAAACTGTAGGAAGCTGCACGTTGTTCTGCCCCAGGTACTCAGTGTCGTCCTCTCTGAGTAACCCAGGCTGTTCCCAAACCTTCCTCTGCAGCTCGGTCAGAGAAGTATCACCACATGGAGACGGAGGAGGAAGATGACACAAACGATGAGGACTTCACCGTAGAGATAAGGCAGTTTTCTTCCTGTTCGCACAGGTTTTCAAAAGTAAGTGAGACAGGGCATCAACATTCAGTCTCCGGGAGATCGCCCCTGGCTGGACTGTGAGGGCACCCACCCTTTGTGGGGTGTGAGGTCTCCGGCGCTCAAAACTCCCTGTCGGTTGGGGAAAACAGGGTCTCATATTCTTTAAGCAGCAGTTTCCACCCTATAGACATGGTCTAACTCTGGGAGTTTGTGGTTGTTTTGAGGCAAAGACGCTAATGCTTTGTCATCTTTCGTGAGGGTTGTCATGTGGTGAGCTGGCTTACCTGCCCCGTAAGTCTACCGAGAGCTAGTCTGTGGAGGCTTTTGTCAGTTAGGAAGAACATAGGCGTCCCCGTGTGCAGAGATCCCCCTTAGTGTGACACAGCACAACACAAGGGTGGCACTCAGCTCTTTGCAGGAGCCAGGGTTCTTGGGGGACACTTGGCATTGGGATAAGAAAGTGTTTTGTTCACTAATGGAGATAATAACATATACTGAAAAGGCAGTGGGAAGACCACTGTAGAATTTTAGAAACTGTAGAAGATAATAAGATTGATTATTGAGACCCCTTTCTATAAACTCAGGTTAGATATAAAAACAGACAACCAACCCACCTGTTTTTTGGTAGGTTAGGAACCCAGGGACACTGGAAATTAAGCGGAGGGCACCCTGCCTCCCTTCTGCTAGTCTTAGTTGCTAGCATCTTTGTGGTTGCCATGCATCTTGCATGAGTCTTCCTTAGGAATTCTATAGCAATTCATGATCTTAATGTACTCTGTACATTTTCCTGAGTGATTACCCAAAATGCACCTGCAAATCAGCTGGTGCCACCCCTCTCTGTTTATCGGACCAACATAGGGGTGGGGATTTCCCTGGAGACTTACAGCAGGATGGGTGCTCAGAAGATAACCCATCCTCCACCCTCTCAGAACCCCTCCTAAACAGTTTGCCTCTTTCTTTGGAAAGCACTTTTATTTTTCCCAGCTCCTACTCTTTAACCTAATCTTTTTTTCTAGCTCTAGAGATAGTAGGAGGCCCCAGGCCCATTTCCAGAAGAACAGTGAATAGCTGGAGGGTAATAATGAGGTGTACGCAAGCTACTGGGCTCTCCACACTCCCAGTTTTACCTCCTGTACTTCCTGTGAGACTGTGGTGATTCAGAAGTGGACTAAAAGAGGCCTCTTTGCCTAAACCTTAATCTCCTGCATTAGCAGCTGTCTGACTGATTTATAAGCCAAAGGTACCTGGTTAGCTCTCTCCTTCTGCAGAACCAACCCCACTCTTAAGTCTTGAAACACATCATCCCTTCTTCTATCCACCCTCACCTTCAACTCCTGACCGGAGGCCATTAAACACTTTTTTTTTCTGTACATTTTCTCTATCTGGTTGCCTTTTGAGCCTGAAGCCAGTCTGAGATGGACATCAATCCCCAAACCATGAAACCCGAGTGCATCTACGATTCTTCTTTGTAGACTCAGACTCTTTGAGATCAGGTGAAAGGAGAGGGTCAGTTCAACACCCCACTGGAAAGGAATGTGTCTCCATGCCTTGACCCTTCTCTCTCATGGCAAGCACGCAGCATTGTTAGCGTTTTCCACAATATGGCCCCAGTTCACACATTTTTGTTTGGTTTTGTGTTGTAGAGACAAGCTTTCTCTGTGTAGCCCTGGCTATCCTGGAACTCACTCTGTAGACCAGGCTGGCCTAGAACCCTGAGATCTGCCACCCTCTGCCACCCAAGTGCTGGGATGAAAGGTGTGGGCCCTCCAGTTCCTGCTTTTACTTTGGGACAGGGGTATTTTTTCTTCCCCTAAGATTTGTACTTTTTCTGACAAGCTCTGTTCAGATGTAGTTCGTAAGCAATGGTTATTTGCCTCCCAGGTTTTTAGCAGTATAGATCGAATAACTCAAAATTCGGGAGAAGACAAAGATGACTCGGAGGACAAGACCAAAAGCACAACTTTGCCATCCACGGAGACGCTCAGCTGGAGCTCCGAATACTCTGAAATGTACGTGCGAAGCCTCCCAAGGGCCCTCATGACCAGCGAATGCTAGGGCAGTGCATCCCACCTCCACAGTTCCCACTCCAGTCGCTCTCAGACGGCCCCCCTTGTCCCCTGCTCGTGCTGTGCTAGGGCAGTGCATCCCACCTCCACAGTTCCCACTCCAGTCGCTCTCAGACCGCCCCCCTTGTCCCCTGCTCGTGCTGACACTGGGTACCCTGTCGTTAAGAACCATTCCTCTAGACATACATTGGTTAGGAGTATCCAGCTTCCCTTTTAACCTGGTTTCTCCAAGCCTCTGCCCTTAATGGTTTCCCGGAGGTGGCTCTGTGACCCGCTCTTGTTTTTAATTAAGGCAACAGTTATCGACATCCAACTCTTCAGACACCGAAAGCAACAGATGTAAACTCAGTTCTGGCCTGCTTCCCAAACTGGCTATCTCGGCAGAGGGAGAGCACGGTGAGGCTGTCCCTTGCTCTGGAGACCCCAGAGAGGAGCCAGACAAACCCGTCCTTCCTCCTGAGGAAGGTACTCAGGAGGAGCCCGAGGTCACCACTCCAGCCAGCACTATCAGCAGTTCCACGCTGTCAGGTGAGTGTGCTATGCTCGGGCACCATACCGTCCCGTGTCCCTGTGGACTCAATGAATCCACAGGCTTTTCCCAGCCAGGCCATCAGGACAGGATTTCTCTTCCTAGACTTCTTCCATAGTCCCATGTCTTTAAGGGAAAAGTTCCTAAGATGGGTCAGCTGTCTCCCCTACATCCTCAGCCGACCGAGCCCCACAGACTCAGACTGACCTGGCTTCAGTTGAACCTCACGGGCACTTAACCCTGCCTGCTTCATAGGGTCCCCTGATGGCGGGCGGAACCTGTCAAAGGAGCACGTCCTTGGCTGCCGATGCAAAGGCACAGCTTGTAGAATCGCATCCAACTTAGAATGAGGGACAGTGTCACGAGGACCAACCATCACAGTTAACCCTTGGAAATGGCTCCCGTCATCTACCTGACAAACTGTGGGCTTTCCCTCCAGCCCTGAGCTGTGTGTTAGCCTCGTTGAAGGAGTTAGCTCCAGTTAACCCGGTCATGTCGGACCAGACACACCTTGTTGTACAGTCCTTGCCACTAACCTCACACTGAGGGTATCAAGGTACTCTCTGAGGTTCACAGGACGCGTGTCAGGGGAGCCAGAAATCCCACCTCCCCCGGGTGTCCGATTGCATCTCAGGTACCTACCGCCCGCACAGAGTTGACACTTCCCAAGGCTGTGGCAATCAGAGTCAGGCATTCCTGAAGCCTCTCCGCCTGCCGAGGTGAGGTCCCGTATCTGGGCTTCTCTTTGAAGGCACTTCTGTACCGCTGTGTGAAACAAGGTTCCTGTCAACAGGAGCGTTGCCTTCAGACACGTTTAAAGTCCTTAATACCCCATCATCGGTTCCTGGCTCTTAACAGGGGAGGTGTTTTCCTTAGACAACCAGACCTACACCTTCTTCCCTAAGAACAGGCCATTTCGGTGCATTTACAATATCATCACCTGGTTTATAAAGGTTGTGCAGCGCGTATCCTTCTGCAAAGCAGTGCGGGTTTATGCCTTTTTTTTTAAGCAAAAACTGGCTCTGACTTATAGTTATTGTAATGAATGTTTTCATTATGTCATATTTAATATGCTATACTAGTAAATATAAATGATTCTAAGAGTTCCCATCAACAATTTAAACTGAATGTTCATAGTGAAAGATTTGTTACGTTTTTTAAACCATATTTAAAAACAAAAATCTTTCAGGCTAGATTTCAGCCTCCTTTCTATTTTGGATCTCTGGAGCTTCGTACATGTTCATAGTTGACACGAGAGAATAATATTGGCTTCTCTTTTTCTCTCTTCATACCTCAGTTCTGTTTCCCTTCTGGGTGACCCAACTTTCTCTAACTATGAATCAAAGACTACAGTACTGTGAAAACAGTGCAAGGACATCATATTACCCTAAGGTCCCTGGCCATCCTCATCTTACTATTCATATCCAATATAAGGGGCTCGGTGTTTTCTATTCCTGCTCGTAGGGCTCTCGGTCTGGCTCTCAGCTGCCTTAGCCCGACTATAGAGTTTATTCAACTCCAGTTAAAAGGTCTTGTTTACCATTTCTCAGTGTCCTGAGGCCACTCAGGACTCCTCCTCCTCCTCAGAAAGGTAGGAGGTGAAGGGAGGAAGGGAGAGCGGGAGCAGTGTCTAAGTGCTTGATTGATTGCTTTCATAATTAAAAATACCTGCCGAGGTCCGGCCACGCGTTTTGATTAATAGAGTCAACCCAGCTTTTCTCAATCTGTCTCCCCCATACACATACTAAAAGATAATCAAAGACCTCGGGGGCCGCCCAGGATAGAGGGATGGAGTTGATTTGCTTACAGCCAAGGGTAATTAAGGGCCCGAAAAGCATGGCTGTAGTAAAATTAAATCTGTTGAGTTTTATATCGCTCCACCATCGAAAGGACGGAACCCTTGACATTTAAAGAACATTAAGGTGACATTACGCGCCATTGGCAGAAAGAGGCTCTTGCTCATGCGCGGTGCCGTGAGGTGAGGTAGTAGAGGAAGAAGGCAGGAAGGATGAGAGAGGAAGAGATTGCGCCTCCATCCTGACATTCGGGAGAGCATGAGTTGGTGTCTGTTTCGCTTTTCTCCTTAACTACCTTGTACTCGAATCCTCGAGAAGTAGGAATTGTGAAATCGATTCTGCGACGCTCAAACACTCCCAGCAAATCATTCATTCGCTGTAAAGAGACTCTGCTTCTGTTTGCCCATTTTCCTTTTCCCTTCTCCCATCCGAACCGGCTCAGAAGGAGAGCGAGTCATCTGAAGCCAAAGCTCAGTGTAGAGAGAAGCTCCTGGCTGGTGGAACCGCCTTGATCCAGTCCTTCACTTATTGCTTTGAGCGAAAAGAATAGATGCACTAGTAGACGAGAATGGGAGTAAAACGCTGTTGATATCAGCTTTGATATTTCCTTATCCGTTGGCCCAGTGGGTGTAGTAATAATTAATTAATTAATTTAATTAATAAAAGCGACATCGGGTTGCTACCTGTCGCAGTGGTTTATGTTCCCAACACAGCCTTTCTATTTTAATATGCCTTAAACAGCACAATGGCTGGGCCACTGCCTAACCTCCAAGCGATTAATCCACCACCTGCCAATAATCCAGAGTTATTACTTCCTAAACTCTGTGTTCTATCTTGGCTGTTCTAGACCCAGTTGGGCAGCCCTCTAGGCCGTGTTCATCCGTCTCCTTCACATGGTGGCTGTGCCTCTCTGTCCTGTATTCTCCTCAGGCCTGGCGTCTCTCCTCTCCTCCACACCCTCCCGTCGTAGCAGATCTCCTTCTTTCTCTCCCCTGCTACCAGTCCCAAGCCCAGGAAATCCTAAACTCCAGTCTGTCTGCTCACCCCAGCTATTAGCTGTTGGCACCTTTAAGGTTCCCAGAGACTACATGAAGACACGCTCATACGAACAGTTTTGGGGGAAACATAGTCAGCATTGGTAATACAAGCAACTCCAAGTGGGTGTTGTTGTGGTAGCCCAAGACCCTCCCCTGTTTGCACAGCACAGTACTCCGTATCCACATCTACTCCCGTAGACAGAACCAACAGGGATGCCCCTTCACAAACTAGGGCCAGACGAGCGCTGTGCAGTCAAGTGGTGTGTCTGTCACAATACATTCATTTAGGCCAAGTCTTGCCCAGGCAGAGAATGTAATGTGGTCAGCATTTTAAGACGAGCTGGCGAGTCATTCGGAGGATCGCTTGCAATGGTATTACATGCCATACCTGGTCTAGAGACCCATGGTAATAACATTACTGAGTTTCATGAACAGGATGCTTAGAATATAAAATTAGAGAATTTTATGTTTTATCTCGAAGCATAGAATTCATGAGATCTGGACAGAGGGGGAAAAAAGTGTTTATTGGTGATTTTAAAACCAGAAGATGTTTAGCTTGGCGAGTAAAGAGGAATTAGGAAATGAGTCACTGCTCAGTACATTTCCGAGGGACTCATAATGATTCTCTTCCTGAGAATCCCTTCACTCTCCACCTCCTTGGTTCTCCATTTCACCTCCCTCCTTCATGTTTCTATTCTCAGGGGGAAAGCCTAATGCGTTAACGTAAAAATAACTCCACTGTACACTAGGAGTTAATAAACTGACAGAGAAAGGTGAGTCTTAGAGGGGGTGGAAGAGGGTGTCATGGAGGACCAGCATCTGACATAGTCTAGACTGGAAGCCCAGAAGATGGACCTACTAAGAAACGTCTCGTGTCTTTTCCTTTGAAACTTACAAAGAGCTTGGAGTGAAAGCAGGCATGGAAGGAATCAGACATTTTGATTCTTTCTGTGTGTTACGTACCTGGGAGGAAGTGACACAGACATGGCCTACAGAGTGATTCAATGGCGTCCCCATGATCTGCAGCATTCATGAAAATCACTAGTATCAATCTGAGGGGGAGGCTATTGGGTTTATCAGATGGACTCCCTGAAGGCGCATGGAAGGAGGCTCTCAGAGGGTTCTGAAATACAGATGGTAGGAAGTTATTCTCCTGGTTAAATGGAATCATTAGGATCTTACCTGACTCTTCGTGGGAGGATGAAACCTGGAGAGATAGCTCCTCCGTCTTTCCCTCCTCCTCCGCATCTCTCTCAAGCCCGTTGTTTCTCACCTTCAGCCTGGGACGTTTGGACCTAGGAGGCACGTGGGAGTATCTCCCACGGTTTGTCTGCCATTTTCTCCGTCTTCCCCTCTCCACCTCTCCTCTCCTAACTTTTCCTGAATGTGTTTGTTCCTTCTTCTCTGTACAGTTGGCAGTTTTTCAGAGCACTTGGATCAGATAAATGGGCGAAGCGAGTGTGTGGACAGTACAGATAATTCCTCAAAGCCATCCAGTGAATCTGCTTCTCACATGGCCCGACAGCGATTAGAAAGCACTGAGAAAAAGAAAATTTCGGGGAAAGTCACAAAGTCCCTGTCTGCCAGTGCTCTGTCCCTCATGATCCCAGGAGGTAGAGAGATATCAACTCGCATGAAATTGTGTGATTTGTGCATGTGCTCCCTTCCCTCCTCCCCCCCAATCTGGAATGCTGATTGAAATGCAAAATTGCATGAGGCAATCACGAGTGGGATCCCAGGACAGCTCCCAAGACCTCTGGGGCAGCCAGAGAGCGTGTGCATCTCCATCTCAGCTCACATTCTGTATCTGGGGAGGAGGCTAGAGATGTTTCTTTCCCCTGAAGGCGGGTTTCATTTGTTTCCTTAAAGCCTTTTTCTCCCCATGAGCTAAATAATGAATTTCGCTCCCTGGGATAATTCTTCTGTAGACCGCGCACTGTGTATGTACTTTACAGAGCTGTTTACAGCCTGCGTGTTGGAAACCCAGGTATGATTTGCTTCATCTAGTTAATGAGGGAACAGACGCAGAATGTAAGCTTTACATTTCCGGAGATGGCAGAGGCTTTCGTCACAGGAGGTCGTGAAATAAGATGCTTTCCAAATCTGGTGGACTGAGCTTCGCTTTCTTTGCTAATCTGTATCGTGTTTTGGGAAAATCGGACTTAATTACGGTTTTGTTGGATTACCGTGTTTTCCTACCACTTAGTTTGCATCTACTGATCAGTAAGTCTGGAGTGATTCCCCTGGCAGAGATGAAATGTACACACTGGTGGTCGTGATATCATTCAGAGGTGGGGGGAGGGCTGCAAATTGAATTCTTTTATAGATGACATGTATTGGGAAGAATTCAAATTACATAACATTGTCAAAGAGATTACTTAACTTTTTACATTTTTATTAGTGCAAAAAAACCCAAAAAACCCGAGAAGGCATTATATAAATTCCTTTGCTAGGAAACACCCCATTGAGCCCCATAAAGCATTCAACTTCTGTCTGTTGTCTATATGGTCATGCATACTTCAAAGGTGCCCGCAGTACCCACGTGCATCAGGGAAGGGCAGTTCAGTGTGGTCTAGTCCATGTGTACACACAGGTAAAGTAGCCTGCACAGTGGAAAAAGGGGAGAGTCACCCCTTTTGTAGAAGAAAGGGAGACCCACCGTGTGGTTAAGAAGGGGGAATCCTAGCCTTCCCACAGTTTGCATCTTAAGCATCTGACCTGCCCTCCGCTCACATGACATGAAGGTCCCCATCCACCAGTGACCTCTTTTTCTACCTGGCCTTTGGATAAGACAGAAAAGAGAGTCAATGTGGCACATGGAGTCAGAGTAAAAGGACACTTGCAGTAACACTTAGCTTCCCTCTTGTTTGGACGACAGAAGACTTAGAACACATGTAGTATGAATGCTTTCACCGTATAGTGACCATATGAGGTCCTTCCATGCCCTTGTGAGTCTCCAGCATTACTGGGCACCTCATTCTCTCTCTCTCTCTCTCTCTCTCTCTCTCTCTCTCTCTCTCTCTCTCTCTCTCTCTCACACACACACACACACACACACACACACACGTTTCATGAGCAATCACATAGAGTGAGCTTGCATCCTAATCTGGCTCTGGCTGCTAGAGTAGAACACTCATAAGTTACCTGTTTAGTAGATCTGTTGTTCATGGCTGAGATGCCCATAGTCAAGGCCTCAGCAGATACGATGTCTTGTTTTGCACAGACAGCGTATCTTAGAGGTTCTCTGGCCTCTTCCAGAAACACATCACCAGAGGCAGAACCCTCAGAGTCTCATTATTTTCCAAATACTCCTCTGAATATTGTTATCTTGATGGTTAGGATTCAGCTTCTGAGCTCTGGAGAGCACAAATGCAACAGAGTGGAGAATGGTGTTGGGGAGGTGAGCTGATTTGCTCGTAACACATGTTTCTGACCTTCCTCACCCTTGAAGCTACTATGTGAAGAGAGCAGCTGTAACCGCAGTCAGTCTTTTATAGTTAAGTTTCTCAATTGAAATGTGTTACTGTGTACTGGCCCAGTAATTTTACAAAAACCAGCTGGTACTTACTTGGCCATTGTTGTCCTGGCCTTTTGTGTTTGGAGAGTCATGTTAAATTGTTTAGTGTATGATTTAGAGAAGAGTCTTTCTCATTATACATTTAGTCTGTTCTTGAAAGAATCATTGTAAACACATGCATCTATAAACTTCTTATCTCACTGAAATAATTTAAAGACACCCCAACCAGAGACATCTTTGTGTAGCAAATCTAAAAATTCTCAGTTTTAGAGTATTGATTGAAACGTTAGTTAAACCAGACACTTCTGCTATCCCCTTGTCAGGCTTGAGTTCTGCATCCACACCAGTTACCAGTAAAAGCATTTTCTGCATTACTTCTCATTTTGCCGTTAGAAACAAAGGGACTTGTTTATGACCATTCTTTGTTTTCCTGGTTATGGTGGGGCTCCCCATGGGAATAGTGGCTGCGGCCCAGATCCGCCTTGATGCCGGCTTCTTTGTTGCAGATATGTTTGCTGTATCTCCATTGGGAAGTCCAATGTCCCCGCATTCCCTGTCTTCAGACCCTTCTTCTTCCCGGGATTCCTCTCCCAGCCGAGATTCTTCTGCAGCCTCTGCTAGTCCCCATCAGCCCATCGTGATCCACAGTTCAGGAAAGAACTATGGATTTACCATCCGAGCCATCCGCGTGTATGTGGGGGACAGTGACATCTACACGGTGCACCATATCGTCTGGGTAAGAACAGACCCTCTTTCTTGTCTGCTTTCCTTTCCAAGCAGCCTGGAGTGTACGCCTGTTGACTGAAGCAGAGTTGATCCTGATGTTTTCTCTGTTTCCGTGGTACTTGGGACCCATTTTATTTCCCTTTTAATGTCCTTGTCTCTATTTCTGTGGTAGAACTGGGTATAGCCCACACTAGTCATTTTTCCTAACTCTGCCCAGTTTCTGTAATTGCTTGCCCATTCTTATGTTCCAATCTGGTGAACATGAAGACCACCCTCTTTGTATCCCTATACTGTCCTTTTAAAAAAAAAACATTTATTTCATTTTCAATGATGTGTATGTCTCAGTACAATTGATCGTAGAGGCCAAAGGTGCTGTTTAGCCCAGAGCTGGAGTTAAGAGACAACTGGGAACCACCTAGCATGGGTTCTGGGCACTGAGTTCAGATCCTCTGCGCGAGCAGTGCTCTAACTGGGGAGCCAGCTCTCCAGCCCCCGCCCTCTGCATTGCTTTTTCTTGCTTTTCACAAATTACATTCCCGCTCACGTGAGATTTTTTTTTACGTAAGGAAACATGGAAATTCTCCTATTTTAGAACAGTATCAGAAAAGGAGCCATGCCTTTTTGAGTCCGTACTAGGAGCTTAGGATCAGTCCCAAAGTGACTGCAAACATCCTGACAGAAGAAACAGCAGGCGTCAGGGCTGTGATTTGGTGACTCATGAGTCTGTCCTCTCCTCTGCTCTTGGACTACAGAACGTAGAAGAAGGAAGTCCCGCCTGCCAGGCCGGGCTAAAGGCCGGCGATCTGATCACACACATCAACGGAGAGCCCGTCCATGGACTCGTCCACACAGAAGTCATTGAGCTCCTGCTGAAGGTACCGTCTTCCTATGTCCTGGCCAGCAAGGCAGCAGGAACCCCAGGGAGTCAGCACTGTGAGATCAGGTTCTCTGTGGCAGGGCCGGCTGGCTCCCTAGTCAGTCCCACCACTGGAAGGGAATGTAGTAGTCAGAAATGGAAGAAAAGCTATTATGACCTCTCTGGTTTCATGCTGTGAGAAGGTGTCCTTTTTTTTTTTCCTTTTTATTGGATTTTTTTAATTTACATTTCAAATGTTATTCCCTTTCCTGGTTTCCTGGATATAAGCCCCCTATCCCATTCCCCTCCTCTTTTTCAATAAGGGTGTTCCCCTCCCCATCCACCCTCCCTTCCCACCCACCCCCACATTCCCCTACACTGGGGGAGTCCAGCCTTGGCAGGACCAAGGGCTTCTCCTTCCATTGGTGCCCAACAAGGCTACATACGCAGCCGGAGTGATGGGTCAGTCCATGTATAGTCTTTGGATGGTGGTTTAGTCCCTGGGAGCTCTGGTTGTTGCCATTGTTGTTCTTATGGGGTTGCAAACCCCTTCAGCTCTTTCAATCCTTTCTCTAATTCCTCCAGTGGGGGTCCTGTTCTCAGTTCAGTGGTTTCCTGCTAACCTCTGTATTTGTCAGGCTCTGGCTGTGCCTCTCAGGAGGCAGCTATATCTGGCTCCTGTCAGCATGCACTTCTCAGTGAGAAGGTGTCCTTGAATCTGCACTCTTACTACCCACAGCTGCTTCTCACTGCCACCCCTACAGAACATGACTTCTCTTTGTCTGTATGCCTCACGTCGTAGATTCCATTTGGGAATCACCAGTTCTAAGGGTGAACATCAGTAGATGCTACTCTAGTGTAGGCGGAGACAAAGTACCACGGAACTGGGAAGGCAGGTGTAAGGCTTCTAAGAGTTGGCACTCCTTTTAAGGCAGGACTTTAGAAGTATTTACATGCGCTCTAAATGATAAGTAGAAGAATGGTCCTAGCGGTTCAGGGCTCCTCTCCCTCCCTTTCCTTCACAACCTAAGTTAAGTTTCCATGGGGACCATTTCCTACTTAAAAGGAGCATTGACTGGAGCCTGTGGGCATCAGACCCCAGAACACAGGAATATAAACGGAGAACAGTGTACGTCTATCCTCTCAGGCGAGCCTTTCGAGATTCGTGATTTGCCTCGTGCTAACCCCAGAATATAAAGTTGAAGATACAAAGATAGCTGAGCTTGAATTTAATTTTAAATTTTTCTCATTAAAAAAAAAACAAAACCTACTTTATCTGGAATGAGAATCATAGTCCATCCTTAAACAATTTTTGGACAACTTCTTTCATGACCAGCTAGAAAGATTTGAGCGTCAGCAAATAAAAACCCATTAGGGATACACAGGATAAATGTGTACAACTGTAAGCCCCTATGCGTGGATTAAATAACATTTGAGACCTCATAAATATTATTGATACAGGGACTAAGGGATGTTCTTTGCTCTCAGAGAGTACAGGACATGTATATGAGAAAAACAAGTTAATTATCCCAGACTGAAACAGAGAAGGAACATTGTGGTTCTGGAGAACGTTCTAAGTAGGGAGAGGCATGCCAGGGGAGTGACAGTGACGTGGAACTTGAAAGAAAATAAGGAATTTTGAAGGCACTGGCAGAAGGGTGGGTGTACAAGTCTTTCAAACACAGATGCATTTAAATGCCTGCCCTCCCACCCCTGCTTCCCATCATTCCCCCGACTCATCCAAGGACCAGTTTTCAAAGGGCTTAGGGTCTAAGGGTCCAAAATCGATAGTCTCTGCATCCTCAGGTCCAGGGTGAGCTAGGGGACAGAAAGCTGTTTTTCTTCCTTAACTCATGGTATTAATTAAAAATTGGCCCCTGGTGTAGGGCTCAGCAAGTTTATAGAGTTAAGATGAACCTCGGCGTTTTCCTTCATATCCCAATGTGGCAACAGGAAGATGGCTCAGACGGCTACTTCAGATCCGAGTAACTTAGTTCTACCCAGCAATCCTTCCTTTTAATTTCTGTCTGACTAGGGAAGGGATTAACAGTCCCAGTTAAGCATCTCAGAGATGGGAGGCTGGGTGGATCGGCTGACTTTTGAGATTCCTGGGCTGTGAAAACCACCTGAAGCTGTCTTAGACCACCCAGGACAAACATCAAGAAGGAACACAGACTGCTGAGTCCCTCCAGCCACTTCGCCCACAGTCTGTGTGTGATCCTGTGGTCCCCCGTCTTGTGGGTGAGAGTCTGGAATGACTATGGAGAGCTCGTCTCCTGTGTCTTTCAGTTTTGTGGGGACTGTTGAGAACAGCGGACAAAGGTCATGATATCCAAAGTCCCTTGGCCCTACCCAAGAACTCACTGTGTGTAACCTTAGGAGCTGGAGAATAATTCTCTCAGTTCCCAGCTATCCTACCAGTGCCTTAGATCGGTGATATTTTTAAAGCTACTTTTTTGTTTGTCTCTCTGTGTAACATTGACTGTCCTAGAACTCATTCTGTAGATCAGGCTGGCCTCAAACTCAGGTACTCCCCTGCCTCTGCCTCCCATAGTGCTGGGATTAAAGGCGTGTGCCATCACCGCCTGGCAGGCTGAAGGAAGTCTAAGTTATAAATGGTAATTGTCTTAGTTTGCTTCGATTGCCAGGGAAGACCATGGTCAAAAGCTACTTGGGGAAGAAAGGTTCTATTTCGCCTTAGAACTTGTAGTCAGTTCATCATGAGGAGACGGAGGGCAGGAGCCTGGAAGCAGAGGCCGGGGAAGAACACTGCTTCCTTAGTCTTTGTTCCTTTATGCTCCAAGGCCGTCTGCTCATGGGTGGCACGGTCACCACAGTCACCGCTGGGCCCTGCCCTCCTACATTGATGAAAGAATCAGACAACCTCCCACACGACAGTCAGATGGGAGGCATCTTCTCAGTCTAGGATTCCTCTTCCTAGATTACCCTAGTTTGTGTCAAATTGATTAAAAATCCTTAACCAGCACAGGTATAAATAAATACATACATGCATTAATTATTACACATTATATTGTTTACATATATACATGTAAATATTTATTTTTTATCTATGCAGGTTAGTGATATATATTATATGTATATAATATAATGTATAATATATTCATGTATATATCAATATAGAAATATATATTTTTATATTTGTATTGTACTCTTCATAACAGTAGCATGTTATATGTAAAATAGCTCCTACCTCAGCCTGTGTTTATCTCATAGCATACAGATGTTTATGGAAGAAGCGAAAAGTAAGCTGAATTTATGTTGTATCTTAACATGACTCTTTATTTCTAAACCCTCTCTTCTTGCTTCTGTGAGATTGTGTATGTAGTCCCCCTCCCCCGGAAAGGTTTTTGGAAATGTCTCAGAGAACCAGCTGGCCCTCTGTGTGAACTTTTACCTCACCTTGTAACTGGGATCACCTCCTACAACCTACGGCTGTATCACAGGGTACAGTCACTTTGGGCCACTGAAAGGATGCAAGCATGGTAGGGCGTACCACGCCTTGGCACCTTCTGAAGCCATAGAATGCTCTGGCACCCATTTAAGGCAGTAGATCCTGCCTCTGGTTTATAAAGGAAGCACTCAAGGGCAGTAACTAGTCTAACAAGCCAAGGAAAATGCAAGGGATTTAATTATCGCCCCGGTGAACTGAGTAATCACGCAGCGTTCTTCCAAACTTGAACAGCAATTCTTGAACAAAGAGTGTAAAATGGGCTTCTAATCTCTATGGCCTGCTTCACACAGGGGTGGCAGGCTCTGTTTAGTATTCCTGGCTGTCGTGCTCATGGTCTTTCATACCTGCTAAGTATTTAGAGCATCTCATGGCATCCTTGGATAACAATGGCAAGATCACTAGTGTGGCTGTATGTACATGTGTAGAAGAACATAAACTACATGCATCTGTCTTATGGACTGAGAACACCAAGAGCATTTCCTACATCCCATTGCTGCATACTTAGTCTCTTTTTCCCTTCCGGCATTGAAGGTAGACCTACTGTGGAAGCTGCAGCTCACGTGTACAGGGAGGTGGGTCCATCAGCAGTCAGCAGTGTAGACTCCAGGGATGAGGGGATGTTCAGTTCCCTCATACCTTCCCTTTCAAAAGAGCTTGGTCACAGGACATCATCAGTCTTTCTAAAAGAACTTCATGGTCTTCCTTTATACCCTTCAGTCATAACTTCATTGTCTTTCCTTTGCCCTTCCATCATAGATGGAGACCGTAATGTCCCGGTTTTCAGCTCTTGAGCAAATGATAACATATCAGGCTTAACCCCTGCAATCAGGAAACTTTCCGTTCAACCATATGGCTTTGTTTAAATTCTTGGTGCTTAAGAGAATCTCTAGGCCTCACCAGCACTTGGTTTAGTAACTTCAGGAACTCTGGGAGCTTTTCAAGTATGGGGGGGGGACAACCAAATGATAGGATTGACATCCTTCCATATTTGTTGAGAACCTGGTATTTCCAGAACTTTGGGCTAAATACTATGAGTCATCTAAATCAACACAGGAAAATAGCCAACGGGGAGCTGAGGTTATAGTTCAGTTGGTAAAGTTCTTCCCTTGCAAGCATGGCGACTTGAGTTTGATCCTCCAGGACAGTGGTTCTCAGCCTTCCTAATAGTGCTGTGACCCTTTGTTACAGTTCCTCGAGTGGTGGTGACCCCCAAGTCATAAGATTGCTACTTCATAACCGTAATCTTGCTACTGTTATGAATCCTAATGTAAACATCATCGGATGTGCAGGATATCTGATAATGTGACCTCCCCCCACCAAAGGGGTCATGACCCACAGGTTGAGAACCACTACTCTAGAACCCTACGGAGTGCAGACACTTGGACTCAGTGGCTTTTGTGTTCTCACCACTGGGGAAGCGGAGACAGGAGAATCTCTGGCTTTGCTGGCCAGACAGGTTAGCCTACTTGGTGACTTCCAGATCATATATCAAGAAACAAGGTAGACAGCACCAGAGAAAAACCAGCTAAGGGTGTCTTCTGACCTCACATGCTTACACACGCGCACACACACTCTCACACACACACACACACACACACACACACACACACACACACGATCCTACCCAGCACGCATACACATATATAGCTAATGCAGCAAGAGTACTTGGCACCCGCCAGGCTCTGCTGGGTTTTACACAAATTCATGTGACCCTCCACTATTCTCTGAGGCAGATGCTATATATAGAAGTGTCCCCGTTTTCCAGTCACATGAACCATAGAGAGACACGAGCAAGGCAGCCACAACCATCTGCGAGGACGATGATTTCAACCTAGGCAGTGTGAGTCAGAGGCCGCGCTTTCAAGACCTACCACGCGCTTCTCCAGCACGTGCATCGAATCACCAGTACCTCATAGTCTAATGCTCACAGCGGGAAGCCCTAGGAGCACCAGGCTATAATCAAAGTGCTGAACCTGAGGAACAGACTGTAAGCGTGGCAGAAGTTCCGAAGTAGGAAAGGCTAACAGTACACACTGAAAAAGCAGGAGAACCAGGGGCTAATGGGTGCAGGCCTGTAAAGATGGCTGGAGAGTTATTACATTGGGATTGTCCGGGCAACGTCGATAGAAAGGCAAGTGTGAGGTGGGTGGGTGGGTGGGTCTCCTGTGTTGTGAAATACACAGTGAGCCTCGTAGGTTGAAACCTTGGTTCATGTTGGGGTAAGGTGTGCAAGCTGGAGCTAGGGCGGAGAATGAGAGTCAGGGATACCCAGAAGAAAGAGGTCCTACCCCGGCTGAGCTTTACAAAGATCAGATAGAGACAGTGGTGCTCTGTTACCTAAGGCCAACTAAAACTGACAAAGCCAGGCTGAGGCCTTGACAGTACTCACTTCAGCCCACTTAAAATCCCTTCCCTCCCAATGTGCACGAATCGCGAAAAGGCTGGCAAGTAAAAGTGAATTAGCCGGACATCCAGCAGCAGTCTGCTTGCCCAGGTTGTCTCAGTTGTTGCTGCTACTGTTTCTCCAAGTTCTCTCATGCCTCGGGTTCCTTGTAGCGCCTGCTGTAGCTAGGTGGATCCACTAGGTGGCAGGCTTCGCAAACAGCACCCAACAGTTTTTAGTCACTTAACCATTTCTACTGATGCTCCTGATTAATATTTGCACGGTGCATCCTGTGAATTTTTATTGCAGGAGCTGTCTCTGGTGTGTGTGCCTGTCAGTCAAACAAATTGCTTTCTGAAAGGTCATGGGTAGAAACAAAGGAAAAGCAGGCTTAGTTTTTGTTGAAGGAGGCGTTTACGCAGAGCCCAAAACATGCTGAGTCAGCAGGCCCTGAACCTCTCTCTTTTCTGATGAGAAGCCTTCATAATTTGTACCCTATTTATCTTACACAGTTTTATCATGCTTATGCCTCCTTCATTTCCCAGCGTTCTGGTTCTCTGAGCATGGCCCGTGATGTCATGCTGGCCACCACTGTGGTGAACACAAGCCAGACACTGGAGAGGTAGAGAGAAGCGGGCACCTGTTGTCCACGTGGAGCAGGTTGGGCAGGAGGAACACTAGGGGATGAAGGACAGAGTAGCCAGGCTCTGTCGGTTCCACTCACCATCATGACTCTGAGAACAAGAATCTTGGGGTCCTTGAAACTGTTGTCCATAGTCGGACAATGACAACCCTTTCTCCCCTCGGGAGTAGTGACCCGAACCTCGGATCTTGATCACAGGAATGAAGATTATACACGGGAATGGCTTTAAAGCTAAACTGTGTTTTTAAAACACCGGGTGGCATTGTTAGCCTCCTACAAAGATACCAAAGTCTGAGCCGGTGTGATGGGACATGACCACAGTTCTAGCCCTCCAGAGGCTGATGAGGAAGGGCTGACACAAGTTTGAGGCCAGCGTGGGCTACCTTCTGAGTTCTGGGCTAGCCTGGTCTACAGTGTTAGACCGTGCTTTAAGAAGAAAAAAGAAAGGCAGTGTTGAGATGCATTTGGATACAGGCTGCAGTGGCTCACGGGATAAGACAGCCCTAGTGATCACATGGAGGTGTCTGCACTCAGTGTAGGAAAGTGGAAAAGAATACCCATGCTACCTTGTTGCCCCTTTCATCAATCACGGGGTGGGGTGGGGGTTAAGATGTCGTATCATCACGGGTTCGTTCGGTTTATGAAGACCTCCTCCTAAGAACCTTCAACAGTGAATTTTTCATTTGGTCAGAAATAGGCCAACCTCTCCCATTAAAGTAAATGTAAACATTTTAAAGTTTTGCATCTACGTGTAGGACACACAACTTACCTTTCTGTTGGAATTCAGACCCCATCTATCCAAACTATTTTCCATAAATGTATTATTAGATGGGCGATTACACTTCTACAATGATATGTGAAGAACACTATGAAGGCAGTCATAAAACATGGTGTCTTTTCAGTAATAAACTAGAGGTAAGACATAAGCAAAGAGCTCCCTGAGGCACCTGTGGTCAACCTGTGGGTCGTAACCACCTGGGACTTGCATATCAGATATCCCGCATATCAGATGTTTACATTAGGATTCATAACAGCAGTAAGATTACAGTTTTGAAGTAGCAATGAAATAATTTTATGGTTGGGGGTGACCACAACATGAGGAACTGTATTAAAGGGTTCACAGCATTGGGGAGGTTGAGAATCACTGCCCTTAAGGAATGGAAATAACCAGTGAACCATCAACTCACAGAACTGAAACTCAGAAAAGAGTAAGAGTGGGGCGAGACACCAGTCGGCAGCCGGCGCAAAGCACATCCTTGGAGAATCTTTGATGAGAGGTTTTCAGACACGTGAATTGGAAAATAGCTGCGAATATGACATTAAAATTGTTTATAAGACATGCAGATGTTTTACACATGCTCGAAGGGAAAAACTAGTATGCGCTAGGGATGACATAGCTTTGTAATTTAATGCCAGGGACTTGCTTAGCATGCTCCGAGGCCCTTAGTCTGACTCTCAATGCTGTCTCCTCAAAAACAATTAAAACCCAGCAGGAAATAGATTGAAATATCACCCATTGCAGTTGAGTGGAAATTTCAATGGTTTTTTTTTTCCCTTTGACTTACGAGTTCCCGTTTTTCTTCTTATAATGAGATACATCCCCGATCAGGGGAAAGAAGGTAGATATCAGCCAAGCAGAGATCCACTTTCCCGGTCTCCGTTCCCACAACAGTCATCTTCCCACTGCTCTGTATAGCTTAGAACTTAGCTTCTAGGCAGTCGCCCTGGCATTTTACAAAGCCCTTGTTCTGGGGCTATGCGTCCTTTCAAGTTTATCATAGCCACCTCTGACTTTGAAAGGCTGTATTTAGTCCCTGGCTATTCTGACATGCAAGACGAGACTGTAGGCACCAGAGTCTCTGCCCACCTGACCCAGCGGCACCTCTAGGCCTGGTTGCTATGCACCTTCGTTTCCAGGACCTGCCTGGTAACTCCCACCCCAAGGTGAAGTGAAAAGGACTCAGAAGCCCACCGGGAATCACGTCACTGTGCATGACCTGGTTAGAGAGCGTTCCCCATAGGCTGGCACATAACTTCCCAGCTCTGCAAGGTGACAGGTTTTATGACAATAAGAGAGGAACCTTCCAACATCATTACAAATAAAAGTCTCATTCGGTTCCATCACCCTACAATTTCTAGGTCAAAGGAAAACAGCGGAACAGAGAAGGAAGGAAAATATATCAAGCAAGACCAGACAGCTCCCGGGCACATATCTATTTAATACATATGGATGAAGATAGCTGTTATTTATAGAGTCCTTCCCATGTGTCACACTTGGTGCTGAAGGCTTTGCAAACTCTCACTCACTCCTCTGCTGAGCTCTAGGAGGAGGCGGGGTCCTGCTGGGAGCTGGTACAGTGTATGATCTTGTACAATGTAGGGCAAGCGGTCCTACCGACCTTGGATATGACTCCAATATACGGACTCCCACCTCCAGCCCACCCACCAAAGAGACCCGTTACTTCACCTACCCCATTTGGATCTAAGGACCTCCTGGGTCTGCGTTACTTAGCAGCAGGGGGCGCCTTTACACGGTGAACCTCTCTTTTTACTTGTCTTTGGATCTCTCGGTTCTGATCTTGCCTCTACATGGCGTTCCTTTTTAACATCACCTCAACATTATTTTTTTTTTATAGAGTGGGAATAAGGTGTCAATCACCACTACCCCATTTGAGAACACATCGATTAAAACGGGACCAGCCAGGAGAAACAGTTACAAGGGCCGGATGGTGAGACGAAGCAAGAAGTCCAAGAAGAAGGAAAGTCTAGAAAGGTAAGTAGGGCCGGCCTTCTTTAAAAGGTCGGCCTCCACCTGTGTTGCGTAAAATATATTCCTTAAGAAATGCATCTGAGAAAGGTTATGTTTCCCTGTGTATGAGAAATGCCACGCCACAGTTCACAGTCGACATTCAAGTTCAGTGGCATAGCATGGATAGCAGGAAGAGTTACTGCTCTCGCTCTATAAAGATCGCTGCTGTTCTCTAGCTCGTGAAAAGTCCTTTGCTGATTTAAGGGGGGGAAAAAATTCTGGTGTGTTTATGTGCAGGTACACACATGCCACAGTCCATCAGAGATCAGAGGACAGCTTTTTGAGCAAGTTCTCTCTCTCAACCCTAGGCTCAGGGGACTGACCTCAGGTGGTCACGCTCCTGTGAGAAGTACCTTTACCTGCCGAGCCATCGTGGCCCCACCGCTGTGTTTTTGTTTCTCTTTATGTTGTTGTATTTGTTTAAGCCTTCGGACATCATGTCAGAGGAGTTGGATTCGACATGATTAAGGAAGTCTTTTATTGCTTGTCTATTTTCCAATATTATATATTACGTGTATACACACACACACACACACACACACACACACACACACATACACACACACACACACACGCCTTTCAAATAAGCCTGGAAATAAAAGGCTCTGTGTGACTGAAATCTAGCGAGGTGGCTCACATTGGCAGATGAGGGAGTCACCAACCATTCCACGTACAGACTAAAGCCTGCGTGAGTCTGCTCTGGGGAAGGGTGTTTCTTCCCAATCTAGGCATGGCTCCTTTGAGCTACCATACGTAGTCAGGATCCTTTGTTCACTTGAACCGGAGTCTCCTCGTGCTATCTTTGGATAGAAATATAAAGAAGTAATCTAATAAAAGTGCTTTATTAACTCCAAGAAAAAAATCAAAGTCATATAAGCAGGAAAATGTAAAGAACCCACCTGAGACGGAGAGCCCTGCAGGAACCACTTAAGTAGTCAGATTGGTTTGGGGGTCAGGGAGCATGTGGTATTAGGAGGTAGAGGTGACTTTTTATGAGTTTAATTCTAATTTTATGGTGATGTTTTGAGGCTCTTCCGTTTGGTTTGTTAAGTACTGGGCCTGGGCCTCTTACACATAAGCAAGCATTCTACCACGGGGCAACACCCTTGACCTTCTTTTTACTCTTTGCTATTGTCGTGTTTTGAAATGGAGTCCCAGTTCTTCAGGGTAGGCTTAAATTCCCCTGGTAGCTTCGTTTAAACTCATTTTGTAGCCTAGACAGACCTTGAATTTGAGATCCTCTGGCTTCCGATGTGCCAGGATTACAGACCCTGCAGTTCCTGACTCAGTCTCTTGTTTTTCATGGTTGGATCACAACAGATAAGCCCCAAGCCTGGGAACCAGATAACCACATAAGCATATGAGTTATAGAGTGTTCTACATACTACAGGGACGGGGAGTAGAAGCAGGTACAGGAATAGAAAGGGGATCATTCTGCGGACTGGGAAGAAAACAGAGGACTTCACGGGCTTACAGAGCCATCTGCCGGCGTTTTATGTGTATGGTGTTCTGCCTGCCCGTATGTCCATGTGCCGCATGCTTGTCTGGGGCCCGTAGAGGCAGTGCCAGTGGCAGGTTCCCTGAAATTGAAGTTAGAGATGGTCGTGATCCACCAGGTGGTTGCTGGGAATCAAACCTGGGTCCTCAGAAAGAACAGCCGATGAGCGCCCTTAACTGCTGAGCGATCACTCCAGCTCCTTGTCTGTCATTTCATCCTAAATACATCCATTTCCCTTTCACACATGTTCTAAGATCACTCTGGGTCTCTTGAAGGGACACTTTATATTTTCATTATTTCCTCAGGTTACACAGGAAAGTGTTTAAAGTCTAGCATTATGACAGCTATCTGTTTTAAGCTTACCAGGGCTGGCTTAGGCATCTGTGGTAAAAAGTCCTGTGTGCAGCTACAGCACTGATTAGCTTTTGTGTTCGTTTTTATCTGCCGCTCACTGATGATACATTGGTCTCAGCCTCTCCGTGCTTTCCATGTAAGCACACAGCATACATTGTGCGGGGCATATTTAAAAGTCCACAGTGGACAACAAGCAGAACAAACCAGCCCTTTACAGATAAAAGCCTCTGCCCCAAACCTGTTACTGTAAAGTCAGTCTATACCCAAGTCAGTAGTTACTGGAAGAAAAAGTCTTATCTTTTGATGAAGTCACATCAGTACATCCAAGGCATGAATGTACTCAGAAGTCGAGTTTTAATATTTTATAACTTTCTCACTGTCTCTTGCTGTTTGGAATTAAGACATTCTTCATGTGTACTGTCAGCCTCCTAAGCCACGAGAAAGTTGTCTGTACAGAGTTGGCATGCTGCCGTTTGGTAGGTCGACTGTCTTGTCACTGTGTGACAGGGTGGGGCTGAAGACTTAGCTATCATGGGGATTGTTTTAAGAAGGTTCTGAGCCATGTGCTCCTGTCTTCACTCAGGAGGAGATCTCTCTTCAAGAAGCTGGCCAAGCAGCCTTCCCCTTTACTCCACACCAGCCGCAGTTTCTCCTGCTTAAACCGGTCCCTGTCATCTGGAGAGAGCCTCCCTGGTTCCCCAACTCACAGCTTGTCCCCACGATCTCCAACACCCAGCTATCGTTCTACCCCCGATTTCCCGTCAGGTGAGTAGATCTTCTAGCCTAGACAGCCCTAGAAAGGGAGGTATGAGCCAGGCGAGGCTTTGGGAAGGCAGGCTGGATCTCACGTGACAGACAGCACTCACAGAGAGGACACAACTGGGGACGATTCTGACCATGAGAATATAGCAGGTTAGAGGGCCATGGGGAAGCTTGTAAAAAGCCTTCCCTGGACTTCTAGGACCAGGAGTTGACTTTTTATAGACCAGGATGGGATGGAAGTACAGGAAGAAATGGGAAGGCATCTGGTTGCTCATCGTCTCGTGTTTTCCACCCACAGGTACAAATTCTTCCCAGAGCAGCTCCCCAAGTTCAAGTGCCCCCAATTCTCCAGCAGGTTCAGGGCACATCCGGCCCAGCACCCTCCATGGCCTGGCCCCCAAACTCAGTGGGCAGCGATATCGATCTGGAAGACGGAAGTCAGCTGGCAGCATCCCGCTCTCCCCGCTGGCCAGGACACCCTCTCCAACTCCACAACCTACCTCTCCTCAGCGTTCACCATCCCCACTGTTGGGACACTCCCTGGGCAGTGCCAAGATCACTCAGGCCTTTCCGAGCAAGATGCACTCTCCGCCCACAATCGTCAGACATATTGTGAGGCCAAAGAGCGCAGAGCCTCCCCGCTCCCCACTGCTGAAGAGGGTGCAGTCTGAGGAAAAGTTGTCACCCTCCTATGGCAGTGACAAGAAGCACCTGTGCTCCCGCAAGCATAGCCTGGAGGTGACACAAGAGGAGGTACAGAGGGAGCAGTGTCAGCGGGAAGTGACGCTGCAGAGCCTAGAGGAGAATGTGTGTGACACGCCTTCCCTCAGTCGGGCCAGGCCAGTAGAGCAAGGCTGTCTGAAACGCCCTGTGTCCCGGAAGATGGGCAGGCAAGAGTCTGCAGATGACCTGGACCGGGACAAGCTGAAGGCCAAGGTTGTAGTAAAGAAACCAGAGGAGAAACATGAACCCCACCAGAAACCTCACAGCCTTGGTAGTGATTCAGAAAGCTATGCCCTCTTCAGGCTGGAGGAGAGAGAGAAAAAAGTGTACCCCAAGGGATTGGAAAGGTCAGGTCACTTTGAAAACACATCAGCAGAGTCACCTTCAGTGGGCAGCCTGCTGAAGGACACTCTTCACAAGCAGGCCAGTGTGAGGGCCAGCGAGGGGGTGACCTTAGACGGGGCAGCATGCAGTCTGGCCCCCGGGGAGCACAGCCAATCTCTTGGTGACTTTAAACGGGCCTCGGCTTCTGGTAACCTCCACGATAGTGTGTGCCCCATCTCTGACAGGCCTGCTCCTGGAAAGGTTGAATACTCAGAGAAGGCCTCTCAGGCCAAAGAGCTCCTTCGAAGTGAGAAACTAGACAGCAAGCTGGCCAATATTGATTACCTCAGAAAGAAAATGTCATTGGATGACAAAGATGACAGCCACTGTGCCATCCTGAAACCCAAGATAACGTCTAGCACCCATGAATGCCTGCTGGGGAACCCCGTACGACCCATGGCTGGGCAACAAGAGACCCTGTCAGCCTCTGAGAACCGGGCATTCATCAACAGTACTCACACACCTCAGATGAGTGGTGTTTCCTTTGTTCCTCTCAAAGCCCTAGCTGGCCGGGTAGAGAATGGAGGGGAGAAACCAGGCTTAGCTGTTCCCGAGTCCCCTGTCAGGAAGAGCCCCTCTGAGTATAAGCTGGAGGGCAGGTCAGTTTCATGCCTGAAGCCGATTGAGGGCACCCTGGACATCGCTCTCCTCTCTGGACCTCATGCTTCCAAAACAGAGCCTTCCCCAGAGCCTGCACAGAGCCCCAGCCCAGGCATCAACGTGGGGCCGTCGGTGCCACCAGCTCTTCCCGGCAGCAGTGGGAAAAAAGGAGATTCCGCTAGCCTGAGAGAGCCTTCCTCAGCCAACTTAAAAGTGAATAAATCTTACCTGCAGGAGCCTCGGTTCCTGCCCCCGAGCCGGGCTCTCCAGGACTCTCTCGCTGCTCCTGGGCCAGACCGGAAGTCAAAGCAGGAGAGGACGATCATTCATCCTTCTGCCAGGAGCACAGCAACTGTCACAGAGAGCAACCGCCAGCAGAAAGAGAGTGGCCCGGCCACACACCAAGACCGCTCCGCCGACACCAAGGTCCTCCCTGGCCCAGGGCAAACCCTACACAATGCGGACCCGCCCAGGCTGTGTACCCGTGCGCCACTCCCACCGGAAGCGGCCTCGAAGGAGAAGCTGTGTCTGAAGGAACCATCTGCAAAGGTGAAAAGTGAGTGGTCCGCCATGAGGAATGATGGACACAGAGATCCCTGTGTGAAGCTATGTCCTGCAGAGGCTGGTAAAGTCAGTGACAGTTCTAAACCCCTCCCTTCCGGGGGAAGGACCCATCCTGATTTCTACAAGCAGACCCAGACTTCGGAGAAAGCATGGGCGTGTGCAAAAACAAACCACAAAGATAGCCAAGATGAGGTGAAGTCCCTGGCCAGGGAGGACTCCTTACACTCAGCCTCACTTTTGTATGAAAAGGAGGTAGGCCAGGCAAGAAAAGGCCCAGAACCCAAACCTGAAGTCCCAGCTACCAGGTGCCCTCCTCAGCCGCCAGGAATTGAGGGGGAGAAGAGCGAAAAGCTCTCTGCCGCCCCCTCTTTGCAGAAACAGGCTCCCAAGGAGCCAGACAGGAAGGAACAGGCCCTGCAAAGGTCTGCAGGCGGTGGCCCTCAACAGCCCCCATCCACCAAAGAGCTGGCTAACTCAGCAGCTTGGCAGCATAGCAGTTCTCCAAGCCACCCTTTAAAGAAGGAGCCAGGGACCAAAGCTGCCGCTGCAGAAGCAAGCATCAGCCTTCAGGACACTCCCCGATCTGCTACAACCACCACCACTGCCATTGCCACAGCCACCACCAGTGCTGGGCACAGTGACTGCAGTAGTCATAAGTCCCGGCCTGGCCCCGACCCCAGCCCTTCAAAAGCTAAGCACCACGACAGGCCCCTCTCCTCACAGAAGCTGAGTGCTGGGTCTGCAAGAGGCAAAGAGCCTGTCTCTCAACCCATTGGTGGTTCCGTCAGAGAGGGCAAGGGTGGCAGCAAGGGCCAATCGGACACATTTTCTGCCATCGCGGCCACCCAGGGCAAAGCAAGTGATGTGCTTGATCAGGGAGAAGGTAGGGTCACTATCGTACTCCACGCCGAAGAGAGTCTTCTAGATGCCAAACTGAAAGCCACCAATGGAGGGGGTCCCCCAGAGATGCAGGAGAAGCATCTACCCAGACAAGGACATCCAGGGCTCAGCGAAGCAGCAGACCAGAAGCTTCTCGCTGCTGGTGAAAAGCAAAGCCTGTCTCCAAAGCATCCCAAACCATCCACTGTGAAAGATTACCCCGGTCTGTGCAGACAGACAGACAAAAGCCCAGGTCAGCAGGCGACCACCGGGGACAGGAAGGCAGAAGGGAAGAAATGCACAGAAGCACTTTATGTTCCAGCCCCAGAGGGCTACAAGCTGGAAGCTAGTCCTTCCTTCCACCATGGTGAGTCCGGACTCAAAGGCACAGAGAGGCCAGCCGTAGGCATGGGGAAAGGCTTCTCTGAGTCCAAGGGGAAAGGGCCTTGTCCCCAGAAACCACCGGCTGAAGCAGTCAAGCCCGGCGGCATGAAACGGTCACCCTCTGCCACTGTGCAGAGCTCTCTCCGCTCAGCTGCGCCCCCGGAAAAATCTCTGAGTTACTCAGCCAGCTTTCCTGAGGCTCAGCCTGGAGTGCGAGAGGTCACTGCAGCCAGCAGCAGCCCCTCATCTGCCAAGGCTGCAGGGGGGACCTCAGAAGGCCCAGCCCCCAGCAGCAGGGACCACAGGAAGTCTGGAGGGGACAGCCGAAACCAAATGATAAAGAGTGACTCTCTACCCTCCTTCCGCCTCTCCAACTCTACCCTGGAGTCACATTTCCAGGATCCACAGGTGCCCAGCATGGCAGGCCACCGAGACAGGGCACTGTCAGTAACTGCCGCCACAGGAGAACCCAAAGGGAGAGAGCTTACCCAGCCTCCCCCAGTCAGGAAACAGAATGTGGGTAAAGACGTGACCAGGGCACCCCCAGTGCCAAGTGCAGATCGCTCGCTCCCTCTTTCCTCAGAGAAAGACTTCGTGGTTCGGCAGAGAAGGGGCAAAGAGAGCTTGCGGAGCAGTCCTCAGAAAAAGGCCTCCTAACATGCAGCTCTGGTGGCAGGGCTGTGAGACCCAGCCCAAGCATAGCTGTGACGGGGTCTTTGTCACCTTACAAACCAGCACTGTATGGGAATGTCCGCCAAGCAGAGCCCCGAGGCTCACTGAAGAGGAGGAGAGACAGAAAAAAGAGAACTCTCTTCCGGATGCCTTCCCAGTAGAAACCGGTAAAACTGTTGCCAAGATAGTGTTTGTACAAAACCTGCCTTCCCAGAGGTGTGTTGGTGAGGAAGAGAATCTCTCTCTGTACATAACCTAGCAATGTGTTTGGTTCGGGATGTAGAGTGTGTACCTTGCTGCTGACCACCTTGTTGACCGAAGCTTTTCTAAATGAACACGTTTGTTTTTACCGCCTAATTATAAAATGTAGTCATGAAGCAAAGTGGTCAGCCCCGGGGGAGGGGAGGGTGAAAATAGAAACCTTGCCCGTGACCGCGCGGTGTTTTTGGTCTGTGGTTTGAGAATAGTTCAAGGCTCCATTCGTAGAAGTAGAGTTAAAGATGAAAGGAAGCCCTAAATACAGTAGATGGTGAGTTTTTGTGTGTATATTTAACCAGGATTTCTGATTGTACTGAATCTGGCTACCTGTATATCTCTGAGCTGCTGCATTTGGACCCCTCCACTAGGAGTGGCCAGGACAGGGGGAGCTGGGCATCTATATGACAGCCCTCATAGGGGACATTTTGACCCTTAGGTTTAAGTGGCCAAAAAGGCAATTGCCCTTGTCTCTGGATTATATGTCTGGTGTTCACCGGAGGGCACACAGGGACTTATAAAGACACTGCGGGTCAGCTTGCTTGCTTTCTTTCTTTCCTTCCCTCCCTTCCAAGCTCTTACCCTCAGGCCTTTACGCTGTGAGTCCAAGAAGCACACGTTTACGGTGGGCGCTGTACGGGGGCCCTGCCGGTGAGGAAACAGGAAAATCCCTGGCTGCACACAGATCTGCTAGCACTTAGGTGGAACAACATGCATTAGGCGTCGGAAGAGGTTTTAAATTTGCTTTTGTTGAGGAGAAGGACGGGGGGTGGGGGGGTGGATTTTGGCATCATAGCATATATATTAAAAAAAAATAATCAGGACATCAGATACATTTTAATACATAGCTGGGGCCTTACGTTGTAGATGAAGCTTGCTGTTTTTAGCAAGTTCCTGGGTTTCACATTCATTTCTGATGCATCGAATAGCTCCACACATTTCATAACACAGTCTCTTTATTTGTATGCAAAAAAAAAACCACTTTACTGTATTAATAAAGAGCGTCATTTTGTAACAAAGTGACTGGAGCTATTTGGTGCTTGGATGTGAGCATCCTTTTTACTTTTGCTAAGCCTTATTTAAATTTTGTATACCATGAAATATGTAGAACTTGTCAGATCATCCTAGCTCTGAGGGTTTTTCTGGGTTGTTTCTGTTGTTGCGATGGGTTTTTATGTTTTGTTTCGTTTTTTGTTTTGTTTCGTTTCGACGGCTCGTTTTGAATTGTAAGACGGCACTTGCTGACTAAGACACAATGCAGACACACTTTTTATAAGTTGCTTGGGATCCATAACAAGACTCTGTTCTCTAAGAGGAAAAAAAAAATTACAAATGAGTAATGAATCCAGCTCCCGACCCCTCGGGGGTGTCTCGGGTGTCTGTACACCATAGGGTTGTTTATACGAGCACAGCCCCGTGGATTGTAAATCACCTAGTGAGGTTGTAAGCACTCCAGAAACAAAGGCATCGCATCACCAACTGCTTGGTTGCCCTTGGTTGCAAAGCCAGTTGGCGGTGGGAAAAGGAAAGAAAAAGGGAGCGTCCACCCCATCCCTGTCTCCCCACCCCCATACATTCTAGCCATCCCTCATTGCTACATTACAAAACTGTAGAACAAATAAATATTTTTTACAAGAACTCAAACGGGTCTCAAAAAAAAAAAAATGGTCTCAAAGCTTACAGTGCATATCTGGTTGGCAGATCTAACAGCCCAATCGTTCTCCACTCAGACATCAAGACAGGTCTGTCCAGGAGGTAGTTCATGGCTTATAGCCTTTGCTTTTTAACTGTCCGGGTTTTCTTTAAAGCACAGCTAGCTGCTTGTTTACAAAGGATATTTTTATGTATATTTTGTATAGTGTATTATCATCATTTTGCCAAATTTGTTTTGCATTTTGGATGAATAGAAGAGTACTTAAGGTTGCTTATGTGTGATACCTGTTCGTTGTTGTGAGGTCTCCCCAACCAGCTGGTAGTATTTCTCCCGTGTTCTCTTTGGTCAGTCTCTATGTGGTTGTAAGACGTGCCCCTCGGTAGCACTCCCAGCTCTAGACTTACCAGCTTCAGTCTGTTAGGACCTGTGCAATAAAGTGTTTGCAGTCTTATTTTCTCTGAGAAATACCCCCCCCATGAATGTCATAATTGTTGTATATTGAACAAATATTTATACTTATGCAGTCGCATAACGTTGAATAAAAATTTAGCATGAAAGATAACTAGTGTGTCTTTTCGAGTATGTACGTATCTATGCATGCCACAAACGCGTGATCCCTTGGCTTCCTTGGGAATGCTTTCCAGTTTTCTTTTTTTGCCCTACACAAATGGTTTGCTCCTCAAGGAGAATCTTCTAGCTTATTCCTCCTGTCTTGTCCCCAGCCTTTCACAGAATATACCAACGTACCCAGATACTCACCCACCTTCCCAGCGAAGAGGTCTCATCTCCCATGATTTCCCCCGTTCTTTAAGATCCCAGTCTAACGATTACCCCGTTTCAAAACCCCCCTTTCCTTGCTTCCTTCTTTTTTTTTTTAAATATTTATTTACTATGTATACATCATACAGCTTTCTGCCTGCATGTGTGCCTGCAGGTCAGAAGAGGGCATTGAATCTCAATACGGATGGTTGTGAGCCACCATGTGGTTACTAGGAATTGAACTCAGAACCTCTGGAAGAGTAGACAGTGCTCTTAACCTCTGAGCCATCTCTCCAGCCCTCCTTGCTTGCTTCTTTACTGGCCAAAGCAGCATATGTACTTAATAGTTCTCGGTCCCGCTGTCACTCTCAATACCAGGGTGTGGCTTCCACATACTGTCCACACTGTTTTGGGGGTCTAGTGTTCCTTAAGTACAGAGACTACTTCCCAGCATCACTTATGTAGCCCATGTCCCACTCCTGACCAGTATCCCCCAACTTGGCTCCTTTTTAATTCAAATCAAGACTATTTTTCCTTCTCACACATGTATAACCATGTGAACACACATACACAGAAATCCAACATGCATTCCCATTCTCTAATGTTCCTTTCTTCCCTCAGACCGTCTTGGGTTCCCCATCTTTCCTCTGATCACATCCTAATTTTCTGCCGAAAAGATTTCTCTCTGCTAAAACAAAGCAACCAAAACAAAAAACAAAAAACAAACAAACAAAAAAAGAATCTGATCATTTCACAAACTTTGTCATTAACCCCTACCTCCCCCCACTCCACCTGCACTCTCCTGCCCTGAACAGCTTTAGTTTAGTCTGTCATTTCCTCTCACAAAAGTGACTGTAGAAGCTTCTTAAATTTCCCTCTCTCTACTGTCAGCCCTCTACTCTTTCTCACAATGACTCTAGACAGATTTTTACACATACACTCACACAATACTGCTTTAAGTACTTAAAAAAAAACCCTTAAACATTCTTTTTTAGTCTATCTTTTAGGACATTTCCTAATGTTTTAAGAAAGTTTCAGGTCCCCAGTACTTTATAGAGATTTTTTTAGTTCACATTTCTGGAGCTGAAAGCCCAGAATTGGCTAGTTCCATTTGTTCAGCCTCTGGCCAAGGCTTCGTGGCAGCGGCTCTCATAATGGTGGAAGCAGTTGCAGAGAGATCATATAACAAGATGGGAAGCCAAAGAGACCCAGGAACCAGACTTGTTCTTTTCTACATAAAAGGCTACCCTTTTGGGAACAAACCAGAGCCCAAGACAACATTCACCCCTTCGAAGAGTGGCATTTCCAGTGTCCTACCTACCTTTATGTGGCTTTAAAAGCTCAGTGTTGCCATCTTGAGGAAGGAGCTCCCAGCATTTAGTCAATCCCAACAGTAGCAGTGAATAGAACCCCAACTAGTGAATATGCTTTGCCTCGGGTACCAGGAAAGGCCTTTCCTAGTAGGCTATGGGATTCATTGCATTATCTTGGAATTTTCTGTTCCTCCATGTGGATCTTTCTGAGATCTAGGCTTCCTGTTTATCTGTCCTGCTTCTTTTTTCTGTAACCATAGACAGAAAATAATAATTCCTTAGCTGAATTTAAGAAAAAAAATGTTAATAGTGCCTATCATTTTTTGTAGCTACTTCACGAGAGTGCCACATTATATACTAGATGCAAATCTTTTTCAGTCTGTGCAGCCTTGGGTTATATGCTGTTTCATTGTAGCCATTAGGAAACCATGACCCAGAAGACAGAGGTTAAGAGACAACCTAACCTTAACTTGCAGGCCTGGGAGTTGACTTTCTGTACTCTGGGCAAGACACACCTGCCCTCTCCCTCCAACCAGGTCTTTCTTCCATCCTCTTTTTTTTTTTTTTTAATTTTTAATGTAAAGGGGGTCAGAATCACATTTTCTTGCTTGCATGTCATAATTCTTCCTGCTGAGATGCATACTTTTATACATGAAAATGATCGCTTTACTACTTGGTACCATGCTATGAAGAAAAAAATGCTCAGCTTCCCCATGAAGGAAAACCTCCAAAGGTATCAAGCACATATATTTTCAGAACCACTAGTAGCCACAGCAGGAGTCATTACTCGACCGGTTTCTAGTGGGCATATAGCACACCTTAGAGGAACAAATGAAAGACAGGGGTTCCAAAGGTACTTACTTTGTTCCAGACTGAGCAAAACTAAAGAGATTGTTAAAAGGGCAGACTGAACTGTCGTGTTCCTGTGATTCTGGTTGCTGGGATAGAATTCTCTGTGTCAGCTTTTTAGCCAATACTGTTGGGAATCTCAAAAAATGCATTCCTCTTTATGTATATGAGTTTGTGTGCACGCGCGCACACACATGCACACACATGCACACATACACATTCCTTATTTCGTGTCTAGTGCCCATGAGTATTAGACCCCCTGGAACTGGAGTCAGTTATAGACAGATGAGCTGCCATGTGGGTCCTGAAAGATGAACCCAGGTCCTCTAACGAGAGCAGCAAGTGCTTTTATAACACTGAGCCATCTCTGCATGCCCCCATCTTTTAATTTTGTGAGTACAGCTAAATGATTGAAGCAATAGTATTCCTCTAACAAACTGAGGACTATACCTTTTCTTGAGCCCGAGGCATTGTTCTTAGTGAATCTCTAATGACAGGGCCATAGCTTTCAGAAATTATAGATTGTCTTTTGGCATAGGAATGGGAATTAGGTAGGGAGAGAGGTCTAAGAGTATCATGCTTAGATAAATTAAAAAAAAAACAAACACTAATCTACTCATGAGAGGAGATCATATTGGCCCCCTAACAGTCAAGCTCTTATAAGCCAGCAGCTGGTGTATTTCATCCCCAGCATGTACATGAGCCTCACAGGACTCTCATGTTCTGCCTCAAGACAGCTGGGTAGGGCTAAAAGTTCTGAAAATCTAATGATCTCTTCAGTGAATCAAATGCTACTCACTATCTATTTGGCCATAGCAAGGAATTACCAGGCTCACACATCTGTCTCCTCAGGTGGTCTGAAGTACGGTCAAGGTAGAAGAGCAAAGACAGAAGAATATTGTTTGAGTCACTCCGTGAGAAACCACCAATAGAGCATTAAGATATTTCGCCACTTATTAATGAAACAACAAATGGTATTACCCATATAACTGCTAGTGCAATAACCTAGACTTTAAGAAACCTGTCTATTCAAAACGGGCCCAACAATGCCTGTATCCCCTGGTTTCAAAGCCAGCTAGAGGCAGAGCTACTTCTGGCTCCCTAATTTTTCTACATTTAGCCCAATTGTTTCTCCATTGAAGTTTGAGACATTCTGTTAGCATTTCTTTCCAGTCTTCCTAGAAGGAAGTTACTTTGAGTCTTTATCAAACACAGATTCGAGGCTGCATCTCAAAGCAGTTGACATAAAAAAAACCTCCAGGGAGTTGACTCAGCAGTTGAGAGCCCTGGCTGCTCTTTCAGAAGCTCTGGATCCCATCATACATGTGGAGGCTCACAGTCATCTATAACTCCAGGTTTGGGGTCCCAATGCCCTCTTTTGACCTCCATGAACACTGCCACAAGTTGTGCATAGACATGCAGACGAATAAAGCACCCACACACCCTAAATACAATTTCTAAACTAGATTTCTTTCCTTGTTTTTTTATTCTTCAAGAAGCCTGGAAAATGGTTCGTAATCATCCAATGAGATTCCACCTAGTTCTTCTGATTAGGGCTGATCTACAAGTGTGTTAATCTTGTGTTCAAACTGAGCTCTGGCTAGTATGTGACTGTGGTGATTTAGACCCTTGGGTATGAGATACTCATAATTATCAATAGGGAAAGAATTTAAATATTTGCTTACCTACTTCACATGCTTAGCAATGTCTTCCCTCTGCTATCTTACTTGAGCCTCAACATAATCCCTTGAACTAGCCCATGGTCTCCCCATTTTCCAGGTAAGGAAACAGCCCCACACATGCTGACCACCTTTCTAAACATCACCAAGTGGCATATAAGGCTAGGCTGTTCTCACCGAGCTAAAACACCATTCTCCCTTTAACACAGAAAAAGCATATAGTGCTAAATTACAAATTTTAGAATTGGTGAAAAATCACAAGGTAAAGGAAGATGATCATTTTCTATAATAAGACTCCTTTATTCTAATTACTCAGCAATTTTCCACGTAGCATTTTTGGTTCAAAACACAAATGCAACATAAAGAAATCTAGCTGTGTCAGCTACAGACATGTATACCCTTCAATGCAGGTCAAATGTTAGGAACTCAAATATTAGAAAATATTAGGATGGTGAAGTAACACCAGAAACTTATTTCCTACTATTATGTTTAACTCATTCCTTCAGATAATACAAGTGTATTATTCCTCTCTATTAGAGTTAGTATTATACACATGTCATACAATAAGAGCTATCTTAACAGAAAACATGGCAACATCTCAACGAATTCTGAAACCACAAATGACAAAGGACAAGGTCATTTTCTCATATCTGCAGTTGAGAATCAATAGTTGATCTTGTTCAAAAGAGAATTCCTTATACCAACCACTTAAGTTTGCTGGTGTTTATTAAACAAAGAAAACCACAACTTGAATCAGGCAGGTTTTCAAATCCTGACCGTGATAAGACAATAGTGGTAGGAAAATAGAAGTGGTAGAGAAAGAGTCACTGGCAACAGCTTAAATCACCTAGTCAATTAGTTATAGAATAAGTTGTTTCCAGCTTAAGCAATTGGCTGCCTATGGGATCTTCTTTTACTCACCAAGCTTGGCTACGATGATTAAATGGTAGTGCTTTGGTTCATTGGCTTCAGTTCTATGCGTTCAGTCTATATACACGGTCTCCCACAAATCCTATTCAACAATTCCCACTGTGTGAGAACCTGACCAGGATCTAGATCAATGTGTCCACTCTCAGGAGACATCATCTCTAGAATATGGTGTCCTCATGTCAAACATTTGAGTTGTCCTTCCAGACTAGAGGCCAGTTACATTCCATCAGATGGCTTTATGTAGATATTCAAGACTTTGAGGAAGTATAGTGTTCAAGTAGAATGATAAAAGACTAGAACAGTCTCTGAAGCATGCTTTCTAGTCAAGGTCTTCCAGAAGAATCAAAAGTCCGACAACTCAAGAACAGACCACGTGAGGAGTCTAACCTACCCATTTTATTCAGTCTATTTAATTCACTTGTAACTGAGTATCTGGCAGTCTCCAGTGTTCTTATCCAACAGGTACAATGTTCTAGTAGTCCAAGGGTTCCCCAAAGTTGGAAGATAGACTCAAAAGTTTTGTTTCAATCTATGCTGGAAGGGCTCAAATAGCCAACGTCTCCATTTCTCCCCCATATTTATAATTATTCTGTGCACTCTACATCGACGGCAGAGCCATTAGCAATGAAAACTAAGACTCAGCAAAGACTGAGAAGCCTTGAAGCCCATTCTGGGTTCATATTTAACATGAAACTTAAATTCCAATGCAGTCAATCTGATTTGGTCAAACCTAGAGGTGTTCACTTGAATTGCATATCGTAACAGTCTTAGTACAACCTGGCTCGGTGTGAAGGCAGAGAAAAACATTCCCTGGATTTCAGTCAACATCTCTTCTTCCTGATGTAGGATGAGCTGTTTTAGGAAGAGTTTCCCTGCTATTGTTATAGGAATTCTTTATCTTGTCCAAGAATAAGATCTTTATGCTATCAGAAACCTATATTTATCATGGTTCCCTTCAGTGAGTGGAGATGACAGTGCTTCAAGCAAGAGAAAATAACATCTATGAAATGATACTGCCCAAGGTAGCTGTGTGTGTTGGTTACTTTTGTACTGTTGTGATAGAGCACCATCACAAATGCAACTTGTAGAGGAAGGATTCACTGAAGTCACCATACCATAGTCAGAGACCAGCTGAGATTTCACTAGAAGTCTCACAAAAATTGACAAGAAAACTCTGTAGGAATAATGTTTTTGGATACTGTGTAAGGATATCCTTGTGTTATCCAAAGGCTGATTTCTCTGCCCTCATGTCTTGTTTCAATCTGGACACAGCTTTGCAACGCTCATGTCAAGAATCTCTTCTGTCAAATCTCTGTAAGCAATGTTTATCATTTATTCTCTGCCTTGTTAATAAAAGCTGATCATCTGATGGCTAAACAGAAGAGGGAATAAAGCGGGACTTCTGCCATCCAGGGGAAGGAGAGAAAGTGAGAAGAATAAGACAATTTGAACCAAGAGGAAGGATGAGAGAAGACATCATGAGAGTTCAGTTGGAGCATGGAAGGTCCTAAATGCAAGTATTATGGGGATTTTGGCTGGAAGGTAACCAGATTAGCCTAAAGGCTTAAAATATATCAATTGACCTCCCAGATATTGTCATAAAGGCTTAAATAAATCTTGGTCTCTCTGTGTCGTTATTGGGGAATTCGCTAGGATAAAGAAAAACAGCTGCTGTATTAATTTACAGCACATATTTATATTAAAATTACCATTTATAACCCAGTGTCTATCTATTCTAGTCTTTTAAAATTATTATGCTCAGATCAGGAATATCAGGTTTCTGCAACACGTTTATATATATGCAACACGTTTATCTAGGAGATCACAGAGGCCACCAAATGCTCAAAGTTAGAGTTACAAGAAGTTGTGGACTACCGCAACGGTGCAGAAAATCAAACCCATTTCCTCTCAGTGTTCTCAATACCTGAGTCACTTCTTGAACCCCTCATGTGTTTTTTGAAGAGCATATTAACTTATCCACACAAATACAATTCAGAGATGATCCAAGACCACTTATTGAATGTGCTAAATTTTGTGAAAAGCATTGTCAAATCTAACGCTTGTCTCCATTCAATAGTTTCAGAAGACCTATTTTGTCAAATTATCGAATACAAGTCTTCCTGGAATAAGAACATAGGTTAGCAAATGACCTTCCTGCATACTTATGCCTTCGATATGGGTGCTCAAGTCTCAGACATTTTAATTACTTTTTAACTTTAACCAGCTTGATCAAAAAGCTTTTTCATAAAATTCATCTCCCACAAAACATAACCTTACTATCCATTCAATTATTTTTTCTGGAATGTTTTTCTTTTTTCCTCTCTCTTCTAGTCATTCTACTGTGTACCAACAAAAGCACTTTTAAAAACCAACAAAATAATATGCCTTTCATACTTTTCTAAAGGGTTATTTTAAATTATGTGTATGTTTCTGTGTTGATATGAACACGTGGCTGCAGGTATCTATGGATACCAGAACAGGGCACTGGATCGCCAGAGCTGGAGTTACAGACAGTTGTGAGTGACCTGGTGTGGGTGCTAGGATCCAACTGTGCCATTTTACGGTGCAGTAGCAGGAAGCACTCAACTGCTGAGCCATCTCTCAAGCCCCATTCCCTGGAGCTGAAGTTACAGATGATTTCAAGTCACATGACGTGGGTACTGGGAACTGAACTTGGGTCCTCTGTAAGAGAATCAAGTGCTCTTAACCACGGAACCATTTCTCCATCCCTAACAGCGTAGCATTTCAAAATGTTATCCCACACTCAACAATAGTAGATTGATGCTTGTTGCGCGCCCAACATCTTGCCAGTAAGAACGACACACGGCAACAGGATTCTTCTGCGAACAAGCCTTTACTGTACAGCTCTCTTGAACAGGGACAGGGGACCCCGAGCGGCAAAATTGCTCACCTTATATACACAACAGTATGCTAATAATCTCTCAGGGATTGGTGGGGCACAGTTTACCCCGCTATCACCCCACTACTTGTCCTCCAGGGATTGGCGGAGAATGAATCACCTCACTAGCATAGCCCCTCATTAGCATATTAACGGCCAACTGACACCAGGTGCAAAAACTGCACATGTGCAGTACCGTTGTTCACCACTGGAGGGCGCCCTACATCTCATTATCGTACGGCCGCCCTAGCAAGGGGACAAGCCTGCACATGCGCGGTAAGTTGTCGACGTCCAGACGAGGCTGGATGTCGGCGCCATCTTTGTTTCGCCGCGCCGCTCCCTACAGATGCTTACTTATTTTTGTCTTAATAATCTAAGAATCACCTGTACTCAATTATAAGCTGAGTAGATTTGAAAACTATTTAGAGAATATCCCATCTAGCAGTCACAAAGCACAGTTTTACTTTTATTAGCACATGCAAAAATTATTTTTAAAAAAAATAGACCATGTATCCGGGCTGTAGAGATGGCTCAATAGATAAAACCCCTTCTGTTCTTCCACAGAACTCAAGTTCAGTTCCCAGCATTCATATTGGGTGGCTAATAAACACCTGTTACTTCCAGTTGAGAGTTGGGTTCTGTGGGCATCTGCACACATGTGATACACACATACACACACACACACACACACACACACACACACACATACACACACACACTTAAATACATTTTTGGTTTGGTTTGGTTTGTTTTTTTAATTTCAAGATGGGGTCTTATTATGTAGCCCTGGCTGGCCTGCAATTTCCTCTGTACATCAAGCTGACCTTGAAATCTCAGAGTTCTACCTGCCTTCCCAGTACTGGGATTAAAATATGTCCCTCCCCCAGCTCCGAAAAAAAGAACCAAAAAAAAAAAAAAATATGTCCCTCAATGTCCAGCCAAACTGGATAGCTGTATGCAGAAGGGTGAAACCACATTCTTTTACTTGTACTAAACTCACTTCAAATGGATCAAGGATGGAAACATAAACCTGGTACCCTGACAGATAGATAAGAAAATAGGAAAAATGTTTGAACTTAGAGGAACAGGAAAAACTTTTAAACAGCACCCCAATACCATGGGCACTAAGGCCTATAATGGACAAATAGGACCTTATAAAGGTAAAAGTTTCTGCATAGCAATGGACACCAAAAGCAGCCTATAAAACAGGGGGAAAAGGGGTTCTTACCACTTACACATGTGACAGTCCACTTTTTTTTTAATATACAAAGAACTGAGAATCTAAACAAGAAAACAAAAGGCCAATAAAGAACAACAAACAAGGGGTTGGGGATTTAGCACAGTGGTAGAGCGCTTGTTTAGAAAGCGGAAGGCCCTGAGTTCGGTCCTCAGCTCCAAAAAAAAAAAAAAAAAAAAGTAAAAAAAAAAAAAACAACAAACAAACAAACAGACAAACATGGAGGTGTAGGACCCTATCTGCCATGCCACTCTAAAACTACATAAAGATCTGTGAACCTGAACACCAGGTAGGGACTATCAGAGCCAATCAATCCACCTGCATACTTACATGACAAAATGTACGCCTCAGCCTGGAGCACACATGTAGGGCCTCTCCCTCCAGAGCCAGTCTACCCCTCACCCACCAAAACACACCAGACCTACATGATAGCTGGTACTCCTGACCCCAGATAGGGACCTTCAGCTGGGCCTCTATGCCATACACCTTCATGTGAGGAAGGTATGGCATCTTGCCTCTTGTTTCTAAGGAACACTGCCCACTCCCACTGTGATCCCAGTCTCTGCCATTCAAGGATCATATGTAGGAACCAAAGAATCCTTTCCTGATTTCTGAAGATCAGCCTAAGCCTACAGAGGTTTGTTAATGGGATCAGAAATTACAACCATCCCTGGATGATCTGGGACCCTACTGACCCCTCATTAGCATGTCAAGACTGAACTGCAAGCCACCATTCAGCTTGTCTATAACCTGATAGAATGGGGTAATAGAAAACAAAGAGTCAATCAACCTCTTAACAAAAGTGAGACCAGGTATCCATACCAGGAAATTTCATCAATGGCCATATTTCAGATGCCTGGTTCCCATTGAAAAGTACAAACAACATGAGTAACCAAAATATATCTCCTCTAGAAATTAGCACCATCATCAGAATGCTCCCTGAGAAAAACAATTTATCAGAATAGCTATTATAAGTATGTCAAAGAATTGAAAGGTATGAATAAATGCCTAAGTGAAGACTGTAAAAACACAGTTAAATTAAATAATAAACACATTCAAGATATGAAAATAGAATTTGATAAAGAGATAGAGTCTCTGAAGAAAAGCTGAACTAAAATAAAACTGAAAACGAAGAGTTGAGAAACCGAGCAAGCTCAGTGGAAAGCTGCATCAAGAGATTGGGTCAAATGGAAGAGAGCACACCAAGTTTCCAATGTAGAAGAAATGGATCACTCACTAAAAACTCCAAACAACAAACAAGAAAAAGCAAGTCAGAAGGGGAATATGCAAGAACTCTATAACACCATGAAAGGACCAAACCTAGGAATCACAGACAAAGCAGAAGTGGAAGAAACTTTAGTCAAAAGTGCAGAAAATATTTTCAACAAAGTCATAGAAGAAAAATTCCCAAATCTAAGAGATGTTGTTAGTCAAAGTGCAAAAGGTATATTTAACATCAATAGATAGAACTAGGAAAGAAATTCCCTGTGTCTCAAAAATCAAAACACTAAATGTATAGAACGAAGAAAAAAGTATTAAAAGCCATGAAAGAATGACAGTGCCACATATAAAGGCAGGCCATTAAAATAACTCCTGAACGTTTTTTTAAATATTCTTTAAAACAATTTTTAAATTTAAAAATATTTTGATCATTTTTTTTCCTCTTGCCCAAGTTTGGCCAGATCCTCTCCTCCCTCCTCTCCACCCAGTGTTTAAGTTCTTTCTCAAAACAAGCAATCTAGGGGTTGGGGATTTAGTTTGGTAGAGCGTTTGCCTAGGAAGCGCATAAGGCCCAAGGTTCGGTCCCCAGCTCCGGGGGGGTGAGGGGGGGATGGGGGTGGGGGAGGGAACAAGCAATCTAAAAGTCCAATAATGACAAAATGCCAAAACTCTAGAAAACAAAATTCATCGCCCAAAACCATAGCAAAGTCAAATTATAACCAAATAAACACACACACACACACACACACACACACACACACACACACACACACACACACACACTGACTGTACTCTGAACCGTGAGATATGTCAGTGTAGTTGATACATTAGTGTCACTCCATTGGAGAAAACTGGTTTTTCTGCAGGTACAAACAACAATTCTATTGTTAATCTTTACCCTAGTGGCTAGGTTTACATTTATTAATTCATACATTTTTTTTAAAAACACAACATAATAAAATGTAATATAGGAAAATCTACCACATCAAAGTTGGATAAGACAGATCAACAGAAAGGAAAGAATCCAAGAGACAGCAGAAAAGTCAGAGACCCCCTTGTTCATACACTCAGAAATCCTATAAACGCACTAAACTAGAAGCCACAATGTAAGTGCAAAGAGCCTGGTATAGACCCATACAGGCCCTGGGTATGCTGCTTCAGTCTTGAGAGTTCATGGGAGCTTTGACTTAGAGGACCTTGGTTTATTGGTATCCTCCATCCCCTCTGGCTCTGACATACTTTCTTCCTCTTCTTCCACAGGTTTCCTTGAATACCTGAATTTTCAATAAAGACTTGAGAGCCAAAAGGACCTGAACTGTTTTTTTACACAGTTGCCAACCTAGACTATTATATTATACCCAGCACTATAGCAGTCAGAGTCAAAGGAGAAAGAAACATTCCATAAAATAAACAAACATAAAAACAACAACAAACAGATTTTAGGAATTTATGGCCACTAAGCCAAATCTACAGAAATATGAGAAGGAATATTTCAGTGTGAAGAGAAGATTGAACACACCCAGAAAAGGACAAGAAAGAAATAATTCCAGAACGTTTCATCAAAACAAGTCCAAGAAAAATGCCACCACAGCAGGAGTCAATGAACAATATTTGATAATAATTCTCAATATTAATGGTCTCTCTGATTTTCAGAGACATTGACCAATGGAATATAGTTAAGGACCCAGATATAATTTTACACACCTACGACCCACTGACAAAGATTCTAAAAATAAACAGTGGAGAAAAAGCATCTTCAACAAAAGTTACTGCTCCAACTAGATAGCCCCAAGTAGAAGGATTAGACAAGATCCTTGTCCCTCATCCTGTACAAAAGCCCATGACAAATGAATTAAGAACCTAATCCTCTGATTCTGATGAGAAAATAGGGATTGTGCTTGAACAAGAAAGGGCTTTCTAAGATCTCAGTACTACAGCCATTAAGATCAACATTTGACAAATGGGATCACATTAAACTAAATGATTCTGTACAACAACAAAAGATCATTCCAGTGAAAAGGCCAGCTATAAAATGAGAGGGGTAGGAAACTATTCCTAGCTATAAATCTTACAAAAGTATAGTATATAGACCATAGAAAGAATAACAACTGTTGTTGCAAAAATATAAAAAAATAAAAAAGTGCTGTCTTTTATCCCCCACTAGGTCCGGCACCGCAGTGCCCCAAGATATCTGCTGGATATCTTAATTCTTAGTCAGCAAAGTCTCTCACCTGCTTTGCTCCATCCCATATCACACTGCCGAAAGGCCTCTCTCTGAGCCTGGCAGCAATCTCTCTACCTATCTAGTTCCCAAGGCAGGTTTCTATGCCAGAAACACACATCCCAATTCCATGGTGGCCCCTCTGCTGCTACACACTCTCCCAAACCCAATTCTCCACATGAAAAACCACACAACACAATAACCTTTCACCCAATTGATAAGATATAATCACCCACCTAAACATACAAAGCCCAGTACACATCCATCCCTTAAAAACATTAATAACAACCTGTAAATACACAGAGCGGAATCTTAACGTCAGCTTCCATTTTCTTTCCGTAGTGACTACTCTCTCTGTCCCTCCTGTCTCTCCCTTTTTCCATTCCCGTCTCCTCCTCTTCCTTCAAACTTCTCTCCCGCCCATCCTTCCTTCTTGTCCAGTGACAGGCCTCATCCTATCCTGTACCTGCCCTCACCTGTATTTTACATATTCAGTGGGGAGAAGGTTCTAGTGAAGTCACCTGAGTCCTGAGTATGTGACTAGGCAGCCATCTTAGCAGCCTTGGTATTAGCATCAAAATACAGATAATTCCAGGGCAAGCCAGGACAAACAACCCACACCCCAAATAAAACAAAACAACTAACATTCAAGAATACAAACAATTCAAATTTAAAAAATGGGGCGTGAAACTTTTGAGAGTTTTCAAAGCACAAATAAGTGAAAAACTTCCTTTTAAGATGCTCAGCATCCTTTCTTGTGCGTCGGAGAAACACACATTCATTTTGAGGGGCTGGAGCAACGGTTTAGTGGTTAGGGGCACTTATTGCTCTTGCAGAGGACCCAGGTTCAATTCCCAGTACCCACATGGCTGTTCTTATCCAGCTGGTAACTCCAGTTCTAGAAGATCTGATGTCTTCTGAACTCCATGGGCACTAGGTCTTGCTTGTAGGCATGTGGTACATGTGCAAGCAATCAGGCAAAATACTTATACACATAAAAATAAATAAACATTTTTTTAAAAAAAAATCTACTTTGATAGATTTTTTTTAATCCGAGTAAGAATATACTTACCTGAGTAAGAATAGCTAAGATAAACACTACAACCACGAAGGACAGCAAGCGTGGGGTAGATGTGGGGAAGGAGAAACACTTATTTGCTGTTCCTGAGAATGCTAACTGGTGTAGCTTCTATGGAAATCAATGAGGAGGTTCCTCAAAAAGCCAGACCTGTTGCATCATCCAGTTATTGAGCATATACCCACAGACCCTATATCTTACTACCGACATACTTGTTCAGTCATGTTCATTGCTAGTCTATTCATCACATCCAAGACACAGAAACAGCCTAGATAGCCATCGACTAAAGAACAGATAATGAAAATGTAATACGTTTATAAAATGGAAGATTACACAACTGCTAAGAAAAATGAAATTATGAGGTCTGTGGGTAAATGGATGGATCTGGAAACAATTATCCTGACTGAGGTAGCTCAGAGGGAGAAAGATGCTCTCTCTTATATATGGATGCAAGCTTGTGTGATGTGTGTGTGTGTGTTGTGTGTGTGTGTGTGTTGTTGTTGTTGTTGTTGTTGTTATTGATCAATGGAGTCTCATAGAACTCCCTCAAAGACTACAGGCCGCTGTCAGTGCTTTTAGTTAACCTTCAGAAGTCTATGGTAAGACCACAGTGCAGAATCACAGAACTTGAAGAAATCAAGCTGGTACAGGCCTGAAAACTTCACCTCCACTATTATCATCAGGATAGAAGGTGCTACACATATTACAGGGGGAGAAAAATGAGCAACAGTCACACCCCACTGTGAACCTACTGAGCTATAAGAACAACTGGCCTGGAAAGATATCCCATTGGTGTAATAGTGACATAAATGTTGTGGAAATGCTTGACTAACTTTTAGACTGAATTTAAGATTTGTTCCACAAGATCGGACTCATGTCTGATACCATTAACTGGTAAAACTCCCACTGACTTCTAGGTCATAGGTCCTTGGAGTGAATCTAACACTTTTATTCTGCTAAATGGGCATAGTAATAAATGCATCATAAGTTCTTATCTTTATAAATTAGTACATACCCCAAGCCTCATCAGAGAAGCTTCTTTTTACACAAGATGGCCATTACACAGAGACCTACAACTGGTCAAACACAGAGAATAAGGAATTCTGGAATACATCTCGAAATGATACATCTGTATTGTGCCTTCTCCCCTCAAGACTCAGAGACCAACTTCAAAGAGGGCGCAGAAAGAGTCTAGGAGCCAGAGGTAGGGGATGACTGCAGCAAAACAGTGTGTTTGCCTCCCGAGGCAGGGGGACTGCACACATAAACTCACAGTTGCTGTGACTGTAGGCACAAGACCTGCAGGAAAGTCAATCCACACACAATTCCATTTTGTAGTCAGGAAATGGCCTTGAGATCACAACTATTAGTGATGGATGGCTACTGGGAAAGGGAGAATCCTCTTCTTCAGTGATGTATCCCCCCAGAGGCTACTTTGTATCCAAAAGATGCCTTGATGCCTCTATACCCATGCACAGATAGACTCCACTATGTGGAGTTTTTTTTAAAAGCACAGAGAGTTTAGGGGGAACAGTAGGGGGAGGGGTAATTGGAGTGAACAGGGGATGAATTTGATTAAAACGCATTACATTGCATCTATCTAACTTAGGAACTATAAATAAAAATTATAAAAATAATAGACACATGTATCAAAGCCAAAAAATACTGTAACATGTTTAAGATTTGAAATAACATCCTTCATCATTTCTGATTATTGAAGAATGAAACTAATATCAATAGCAAGAAAAATTTTTAAAATTGCACAAGAACAGAGAAGCCAAAGGAACAATGGGTTATTGAGGCAACGAGAAGGGATTTTAAAAATTTCTTCGAGTCAAACATTAGTTGAAATGCAACGGAAGAAATCAATAACCATGTATTAACATTTTACTCTTAGTAAGATTCATTTGCACCGAAAGCCTACAGGACAGTTGAGAATACTTGGTATCAGCATTTCTCACATGCACACCATTTGAAAGTCTTCTAGAAAGGTTTCTTCACAACACAACTGTTTTCACGACTACAAAGAGACCTAAGGACTCCCCCACTTTTCTCTGCCATGTGATACCCGAGATGTTCCACCAGCAGAGACCATTCATTGTTCTCCACCAGCACGGTGAATATTAAATAAGGGGCAGAAGAAAGAAATTTATGAATTTACTTCATCCATTCATCAGTTTGCAGATGCTAGCACAGGACTGTGAATGGACAACACTCTTTTCTCACAGCACTTGACATAATTACTAATTTTCTGTATTCTATTGCTTGTAGTGTATATAAACACATTTCTTTTATGACACTCTGTGACAGAGGAAGTGTACTTATTCCATTTATCATATTTTCCTGGTGTTAACAGCATGTGTTACATGGGCAGCCAGGTACCTGGTAAATGAATAGGTTCCATTATTCAGTATTTTCCAGTTAGTCAAACATGTTACATATTTTTTTTCCAATGAGAAAAGTAAATAGATGTCTTCTCTTCAAAACAGTTTCTAGTATTCTATTCCAGTCAACGGTAATTAGAACATGTCCTGAAGTCAGGCTGTAATTTATCCTGCCAGACTCTCTCCACAAACACACAATCAAATCAGAATTAATAAAAAAGCCTGTTTTAGTATTTAGTATCTGAAAAAAGTAACCTGACAGTTCATAAATTTCCAGCATATAATTTGCTACAGCTAGACTCTAAGACTTCAAGAGGATCCTGGAAACTAGGAAAAATTCCATCCATAAATTTCTATCTATCTGCAGCCATCTGAACACCAAAGCAAAAAGAGTTTCTAAGTTCTCCTGCATTAAAGACAGCAACTCCATTGCATTGCTCTCAGCCTTCCAAATGCTGCCAACCCTTGAATACAGCTCCTCATACTGTGGTGACCAACAACCATAAAATTATTCCGTTGCTACTTCATAACTGTAATTTTGCAACTATTGTGAATCAAAATATACATATCTAATATGTAAGATATCTGATATCTGACCCTTGAGAGCAGGTCATTTGGTCTCCACCCACAGGTTGAGAACTACCACTCCGAAGAACCTCAGTTCTTAGAGTCCTCTGAAGATTACCTCATCTCATGACAGAGAATGCCAATACGGGCCAACAGAACTTGTCAAAACAATCTCAAGGATCTAAGGACCCTTTTGTCATTTTAAAAGCCTACCTCACTCTGTATTTCCTTTCCTGTTTTATTCACTTTAGCAAAGGTGTCTGTCGAATCATCCTTTTCCTGTTCCAGACTGATCTCTCTCATTATTGCCCTAAGGTTGCTGGCTGGAATCAAATTTCAGGCCTACAGACCAACATATGCTGAGATGAACACATACAGGAAGCCCACTTAGTAAAGTTGGTCAAGAGTACTCTGGGATACATCTTAGTTCTTTCGTTGGGAAAGCACCCAGAAACGTAGTCTTCCCTCTCCTTCTAGGTACAGAGAGGGTGACCTTTATGAATAGAAATGCTCTTTACAGGTACATATTTCCTTGGATAAAGATGAGTCTAAAAGGTGAACTGGTGGCTTTGCAAACCAGTATGTGCTACCATTTTGGTCAATGCAGATCCTGTTAACAGGAAGGGCAGGAAAACATGCTTCTTGCTGCACTAAAATGTCTTACATCATAAAGCTTGCCTGAAGAAGGAGATCCTATTGTTGTCATTTAAAAGGAGTTCTTATTTAGCCCAAGGGAGATGCTGTTTCCATCCCTAACATAGGAGCAACACAGATGATCTCATTAGTTCTCTGAGGTCTTTGATCCTTTAGTTCAACCTACACTAAAACTTCCTTGTTGAAGCCTCTATGTTTTTAAAATGTTTCTAGAAAGCAAGATAAAATATAGGAAATAGTAAAATACAACCCACACAAGTAAAAATCAAGCAACCAAACACAACAACAAAAACAAATGCATATCAAGAGTTCTTAGGCTGTAAGATTACCCAGAGTTCTAGACCCCAGACAGAGCTACCATGAACTTCCCAGCAGTCTTATAGTCTTCCCATAGACAAACTGACTGTTAGCGCCCACCTAGAAGGTCATGTCCTCTCTCACAGCATCAATCAACCTAGGATAACTCCACAACCTGGCAATTCTACTTACCTAGGAGACTCGGTTCAGGTGTTTTTGTCTTAGCAAATGAGACTCTCTCGAGCTCTCTCCACAGAGCCTGGTGCTATTCCAGCTGAATCCAGTTCAGTATCTAGCTGACCCAGTCACACACTGGAGACCTTGTCAGAAGACCTGATCTAGGTTTTTGTTATGACTTTCATCCTGTTTTGTTGTTGTTGTTGTTTTGTTTTGTTTTGTTTTTAAGTTTGCTCAACCAACCTCAGATAACACAATACACAAGTCCATGGAGCCTTGGCAGCCAAGAGATAACATACCTTTGACTCCCAGATACAGAGCAAGGACTCCGTGGCCACAGTATGTCCATCAGGTTCAAGCATGAAGACCCTACACTTCCAGGGTCTGTAGATTCTACTTTAAATCCGCTGACTTCCTCAAGACTGTTAAAAGGTCCTAGTTGAATCTGAGTGTAACACACTCATTGGGCAGCTCCCACAACAGTCTCAGGGGGGCCCCAGCAACACAATCAGAGAGCACCAACAGGAAAACGGGAGCAAGGGATTCAAATTCTAAGGCGTTATAGTCTATTCAACCAATCAGTCAGCTGGTTATAGCCTAAGCGGTTAGTTGTTTATGGTCTAGTTATCTGACTACAAAGCCTTGTTAGGCCAGCCTAAGGTCATGGACTGTGATTAAGCATATTGTGTGGGATATAAGACCCATTGGTGGGTTCTCAGCCCAAACTCTTGCACCTTGCAAAGTTTTATTTAATATCACAATATTAATTTGTAGGTGAGCACTACACAAAGTGGGGAAGAGGCAAATATGTTTCTCCTCCTCCTCCTCCTCCTCCGCTTCCTCCTCCTCCTCCTCCTCCTCCTCTTCTTGGTTATTTTATTTACTTATATTTCAAGCGTTATCCCCCTTCCGGTATCCCTCCCACAAACACCCTATCCTGTCCCCATCCCCATCCCTCACCCTGCTTCTATGAGGGTGCTCCCCCTTCCCCCACCCACTGCCACATCACCACCCTAGCATCCCCCTATGCTGGGGCATCAAGTCTCCACAGGGCCAAGGTCATCCCCTCCCATCGATCCTGGATAAGACCATCTTCTCTTACATATGCAGCTGAAGCTCTGGGTCCCTCCATGTGTACTCGCTGGTTGATGGTTTAGTCCCTGGGAGCTCTGGGGGTCTGGTAGGTTGATATCGTTGTTTTTCCTATGAAATTGCAAATCCCTTCAGCTCCTTCAGTCCTTGCCCTAATTCCTCCATTCGGGTCCCTGTGCTCAGTCTGATGGTTGACTGCAAGCATCCACATCTGTACCTGTAAGGCTCTGGCTGAGCCTCTCAGGAGACATCCACATCAGGCTCCTGTCAGCAAGCACTTCTTGGCATCAGCAATAGTGTCTGGGTTTGGTTTCTACAAATGGGATGAATCCCTAGGTGGGGCAGTCTCTGGATGACATTTTCTTCAGTTTCTGCTCTACTCTTTATCCCTGCATTTCCTTTAAACAGGAGCAATTCCGGGTTAATATTTTTGAGATGAGTGGGTGACCCCATCCCTCAACCAGGGGTTGTGCCTAACCACTGGACATGGTCTCTACAGGTTCTATCTCCCCTTCGTTGTGTATTTCAGCTAATGTCATCCCACTGGGTCCTGGGAACCTCTTGCTGTTTCAAGAACCCAGTTCTCTATTTAGTCAATAACATGTTGGTCCAGCATACTTGGATGTGAAAAGAAGAAATTCCTGTTGGCCATGGTACAAGTTAGTTCCCTACGCAGTTCAACAACAAGTCTATTAATATAGACCTGTGCTAGAACCCAGGTCTCTTAGAAATATCCATCCTCTGTCTTACTAAGCTTCGCCTAGAGATGGCTGTCTGAGGCAGGGAGGATGAAGGGCAGGATGAAGGTGTTTGGAGGTCCTGCTGCAAGCATGCTGCAGCATTTATCAGCACGGCTTTACCATATCCTTAAGCGCCAACCTTCCTAAATAAAAAATTTTGCCATGGTGTTCTGTCACTTTGGAATGTATGTGTTCTGCCATGCTAAAGTAATTCTCCCAAGCTGGAGGTACACCCACTCCTGTTGGACCGAATGCGGCTCCTGTGAACGGCCCACTGTCATCCACACCCTTCTTCATTCTAACGGTGATCCTTGGCAACCGCTATGGTGCCCTCTGTCTTTACTAGGAAAACTGTAGAGTGACCCACGGAGGATGCATGTGATCATTGCATTTGAAACACAAATATTAGTAAAGAGAGTGCCTTTCAGCTAGTGCCACCCCTGAGAAGCTATCAACAGTTGAAGGCTTCTGGGAGAGGGACACTCGGCTTTCTTCAAGAGCGGCATCTTACAAGGGTCTTCACAACTGTGCTTTATGGTTTATTTGAAAATAAAAGAAAGGGGGGACAGAGCTAGAGCGATTGGGAGCTGGGGTGGATCCTTGAGGAGTCGGGAGGTGGAATAGAGAGTGAATGTGACCAAAATATGCTGCATAAAATTCTCAAAAAATTAATAACTATTTGAAAAGTTGGTGCCTTTTCCCAGTATGTGCTGTTCTCACAACCCAGGATTCTTTCTCTCTTTTATTTTTTTAAAACTCTCACAAAGACAGAAGTCTTAGAGAAATCCAATGAGCTTTTTTTTTTTATCTCCTTATAGATGGATTTCTGGAGAAGTTGAATCGATGAAGTCTCAACCTGAATGTGGTCAACACTATCCCAAGGACTCAAATCCCAGACTGAATAAAGGCAGGAGAAAGAGGAAGGCCCAGGTCCCTATGCTCCTCTGCCTCTGCTTCCTCCTACCTGTGACTATACGAGTCCACATGGCAGTCAGCAGCCCTGCTATGCGGCTGCTAAAATGGACTTTATTCCCCCAAACCATGAGTTGAACCAATCCTTCCTTATGCTACTTTCATCGTGTACTCTGTCACAAATTGAGAAAACACAATCCCTTTTGCTGAATAATGAAGTAACAGTGGCTGTGTTCTTTAGTAACCCGCTCTTTTCGCGTGAACAGTAAAACACAAATACATCCTGCAGTTATTTACGACAGTGTACATTTAATGTCATGTATGCCACATTGTGTAGGTGAGAGAGAGGGGAGAAGGGGAGAGAGAGGGAGAGGCCATTCTCTGTAGGGGGGAGCAGTCTACAGGCAGTAAACATACAGGAGGAGAAAGCTATGGTAGACATTTTGCTCACACACCATCAGCATCTCACATGGACTGGAGGAAGGTTGAACCTCATGTTGTGCATGAGGATGGGAAGTCTTTGTCATTCCTCTATGTGTCTGAGGCTCTGAGGGTCCTTGGCACGGCTAGGCCCCTATCCACAGCACACGCTCACTCAGGGCTCCTTCCACTACTGCATAGATCTGTCACTGGACAACGGCCACAGCCTAAGTTTGAAGGTGAATGAACCGCAGCCTACCCAAGAACGCACCCATGTATGGTAACCGGGCTGTAGTCAGTCAGAGCAGCCGAGTGCTGTGTTAGCCATTATGTTCACACAAGGCAAATTCTTCATGATACCTTACCTAAATAAGGCAAAGACTGCTACAACCAATCAAGCTCGTTCTGTATGTCACTGCCCTTTACTGCTTATAAATCTCAGCCACCGCGGTTGGAGTACATCCAACTCATGAATCCTTCTTTGCTTAGATATACTCTGCCAAATCCAATTTGTCTAAACTTACTTTGTCTAAAGGTATTTATGATAAAATTCCTCTATGGTTGTGTGTAACTGGTCACCTCTAACTACTGTCCAATGTCCTCTGACATGTCCACTTTCCCCATTTAACTTAGATCCTACTGATGAATTCTCAAATTGCAATGAATCTCTCCTTCCAGAGCTAATGCTGGGCGGGAAGTCTTTGCAGCTCTATGAAGCTTTCTTGGGATATAACCCCAGAGAAGAATTTTCAAGTCATATAATTAAATTTGACTGGGTATTGTCATATAGCCCTAGGACTGAACCAGTCTACTGATAACCCTACAAGTATGGCATATAGTGCCTATAAGCCCACATCCGACCCTCTTGTTACTCTAGCCTTTTACTTTTATCAAAACAAGTTTCATTTTATTTTTATTTATGTGTGTGTATGTGTGTGTGTCTGCATGTGTCTGCATGTGTGTGTGCGTTTGTGTACCTTTGTGTGCAAGTGCCTGCAAACGGCTGAGCACACATCAGATCCCTGGGAGCAGGAGTTATAGGTCCTTGTGAGCCATCTGATGTAGGCGCTGGGATCTAGACTCCAGACCTCGTGACAGAACAGCAAGGACTCAACACCCCCAAACCCTTTCTCCAGCCCCACTTTTTAATTTTTTTGTCAGTCTCATATTAATGTTTATCTCATTCTGGTATGTAGTCTCCTGATTTCTATCTGAATTGACACATTCTTATAGAATTAAGTTCTTCCTTCTAAGAACATGGACTATCTCCCCATATACTCAGAACATCCCTAATTCACTTCACTAGATTATTCATTTAGGTTGTTTCTAAGAGACAATAAAGGGAGAGCTAACCTATTTAGAGAGCTTGTGGACCAACTGAGTGTGCTAATGCACATTATATTTCTGAAATCAAGAGGGAGACAGGAGGACAGTGATTGAGGCCAGTCTAGAACACATAGTAAGAGACCCTATCAACAGCAGAGAGGCAGAGGACGCTATGAAGATGGCCTCTGGGCCAAATGAAAGGAAGACGAAATGAATGTGTGGATGTTCTGAGGGTTGCTTCACCCTCTGTTTCCCTCTGCCAGACTTGAACCCACATCTTAAACAGCCAGGTGCTCAGAGAACATTAAATTGAAAGGGCGGATGATCTCCAACGAGCCTCCCAGCTTAATCTTTTGTGAGCCACAAGGGATGTTAAGCATAACCCATAGGTTCTTTCCAAGTTCCATAATGTTCGATTCAATATTTCACTTTTAAGCTGTTAGCAAGCGGCAGGGTTGGATAGCAAAGACACGAGAGACAGCACGGCCTCAGGGGCAGTGTCTTGCAACGCAGCTGTGATGGCAAGAGAGTCAGTCAGATTGCCTGGCAGGTTGTTGTTCCAATCACTGCTGTCCAATTTTTGGAAAGAAACTTCCTCCCTGAGGTATGAAGTCTCTAGCTTATTTGAATCATGGAGCCTAACACGCTTTGGGTGTTGGTTGCTAAAATTATTTGGTGGGGAATGGGGGCCATTATCCAGAGGTAGGTTGAAGACTTCTGTTTTGTCCAGGTGTCTCTGATGTTCAACTAGGCTTGGGAGCTGTTGTGGGCTAGATTCTTGCTCTGTGCCACAAGCTAACTCCCACTGTGCTGGACAGTCGCACTCTTAACATGTCCAGCAGCTGCCCCCCAGCTTAGAGATAACCACTTTCTATTGCTGTAATTCAAGTGCTATGTCTGCATTCAGAGAAGAAAGAAAACACTGTCGGTAACTCCACTAGCATGCTCTACTAATATACCAGCAAGCCGGTTATTTCATACTTTTGTAAACTTCAAAATTGCACTTGCGTCTTCTCACAGAGTTGGACAAATCAGAGCGATAGAAAGCACCCCGTCTCAGAGTGTGTCAGATAATGCCTTAAAAGCAATGGCCGCTGCTACGAGGAAGGGTATAATTCTTTCCCGGATTATAGGAGCTGCAGCTCACGCAGAGAGTCCTTTGTGATGGAGGCCAGTCAGCTTTTATAGGCTTCAGTGCTATTTGCTTCGGTACACTTTGAAATGCAGGGTCAGCTCACCGGGCTGCGTCATGCAATAATAACACATTTTTATGGGCATAGCTTGTCAGAGCAGCAACAACACGCAATACATAAAACCAATAAACACACGATGTCTACAGATCCTATCCTAGTAACCAGATAAAGCAATAAAAATTGACAGCAGCTATCAAAAAGCTCCCTTCCTGACTCTGTGGGGTGAATTTACTGTTGCTTAACACAGAGGAGCTGCCCATGGGCCTCAGATCAGTGTGCCGCTTTGGTACAGCAACTCGAGGTGATGAAGTGACGCAGGCCTGACACATGACAGCAAGATGGGCGACCAGGGTTTGCCAGGGCTTGAGACATTGGGGCCTTTAGTGCAATGCATCTGTAGCTGAGATTTTCTACAGAACATTTTGGGTTTCCCAAGTTATAAATTAACATTAAGAAAAACGGTGTGGTTATGGTGTCTCTATTGCTCTACGGGGTTTCGGTTGGTGTGAAGAGATACCATGACCACAGCAACTTTTACAAAGGGAAACATTTAACTGGGGCTGGCTTGCAATTTCAGAGGTTCAGTCCATTATCATCATGGCAGGAAACATGGTGTGCAGGGGTGGATGGGGTGCTGGAGGAGGAGCTGAGATTTCTACATCTGGATCAGCAGGCCACAGGAAGTGAACTGCCTTGAGTTTCTGAGACCATCTCCAACGAAGCCATACCTACTCCCACAAGGCCACATCTTCTAGTACTGCCACTCCCTTTGAGCCTATGGGGGTCTTTTTCTTTTGAACAACCATCCTGAGTGGTAGATTCACAACTGGTATCTTTCAACTTCAGCTTATAGCCCTAAGGCAGGAGTCAGCTGAGGACAAACAGAACAGAGAGGGAATCCAATGGGTTGGTGTTTTCTAAGATAGCAGCATTCTGAATGTGGGATCCATCTACACTTTGAGATGGGGGAGGGAGGAAGGAAAACACAAAGGGTAGGGTGGGCTATTACAGAGATCATTGACTAGGACCCCAACAATTAACCTCATCTCAACCATATCCTAATTATTGGAGGCTTGGCCTAGAAATCCATTATAAACAGACAGTTCTGGGTATCGCTGGCGAGAGACACATGGGAAGTGCAGTGCAGGAAGCAATGGAGATATTGATCACAACTAAGGCTAAGTGGGGATGGGCTTGGTGACAGCAGTAAGCACTGAGAAGGGCTTGGGGACCCGAGGCCTGCAAAGTCTCAGCAGTTGTTCAAGCTATAAAACATGAGGGTTGTGTGGGAACTCAAAGGATGGACTTTCAGCACAAGCCTGCAGACTGAGTCCAGCTCCCTAGCACCCATGTAAAAAGTCTGGCAGAGCAGTGTGCATTTGTAACCCCAGAGCTAGGGGCAGGGGCAGGGACAGGGGCAGGGGCAGGGGCAGGGACAGGGGCAGGGGCAGAGACAGGGGCAGGGGCAGGGGCAGGGGCAGGGGCAGGGGCAGGGCATAGGGATGGAATGATCCCTGGGATATGGTGCCTCATTCAGTGAGGAGTCCTTTCTCCAAACAGTAGGATAGTGAAGCACTCCCATGACATCACCGTCTGGCCTTCACTTGAACATTCATGTGTGAGCCGGGACCACACACAACCTGAACCCTTATCACGTCCCAGTTGTGATTCTGGCCACTGGAGAGCCGTCAGGACAATAAAGGTGTTGGAGAGTTCACTAGATGTGGCATCATTCACCATTGGGTTTGGGTTGGCTCTATAGAGAAAAGCCGCTCTCCAAAGATGAAACCAGGAATGCAAATCTCAGGAATGTGAGGACTGACTGCAGGGGCTTCCAGAGGCAGGAATGACCAAGTGAGAAAGGCTGAAGTTGCTATTTAGCGAAGAGGTTCATCCCAGCTGCTACCTGCCTGAGCAGCTTTCCCAGGGGAGAAGAGAAGACCCGGCTACTCTTATCATTCTGACTGGATATTATGATTGGTCAATCATTTTTATCATTCTGACTGGATATTACCATTGGTCAATCATCCTTATCATTCTGACTGGATATTACCATTGGTCAATCATTCTTATCATTCTGACTAGATATTACCATTGGTCAATCATTCTTTGATATTTGACCAGCATTTCAGAATTAGTTAACATATCTAACCTAAAATTGGTTATGAAATTTAACGAAGGCTTTAGGTAGGTGCCCTTTGGTTTTCCTGGGGAAATTGGGGCCAGGAGTCCTCACAGATACCAGAATCCTCAAATATTCAAGTCCTTTATGCAAAAATGAGTAGAATAGTATTTTCATACAACCCACACAATCTTTCTGTATACCTTTTGTGTTTAGATCATCACTAACAATACTTAACACGGTATATACTGTGCAAGTAGTTATGTTGTCCGGGGAATCATGAAGTAAAAAAGTATACAGTATTTATGAAATCTTTTTCAAATGGTACCAATCTATTGGTGCTTAAATCCTTAGATTCAGAGAACAGTAACTACCAATATTACAATAATAAGTTTCAACCAGCAATTCAGACTTCAGAAGATCCAGCCAGCACCAGAAGGATTCTGGGACTTGGGAACTATCTGGTCCTGTCTGCCTTTCTGCATTCAATAGCCTCCATTCTGTCTGTCACTGCTACATGCCTGGGAATACCCCTAGACTGAACGGAAACTCTTCTCAGTAAAACTGACCTTATCGAGTTTCCCATACCTAGTGTGCAGTGCTATGTAAATCACAAGGTTCCATTGTGAAGGTGTTCAATTCTCCGAGAGGAATAACAGGCTTTGGGAGGCCAGCCTGGGAACCAGACACAATTCTTCTCCCAGTTCCTGTGGGAGAGAGGTCTAAGGACCAGAAACCCGGAAAATAAAAAGAACACTTTGGACCCTAGCCCACCTCTAACTCTGCAACCAAAGAGTTAGAACATCAGATCCAGATCCTCTGTGTGAAATGGCTGAAATCTTAACCTTTAGAGATGGCTGGTACCAGGCCTTACATGTTTTGTTCTGTTGGTGCACCCAAGGGGCTTCTGAAAACCTTAGAAAGCAAATAATGGAGGTGACTAGTAGACTCTAGTTGAGAGCAGAATTTATTACTTTGTCTTTTCTTTTAAATTCATTGTTTTTTTGGCTTTTGTTTTCTTTTTTTAATCTTTTGTCATTTAAAACGAGCATTAGATTTTGCTGGGGCCTAACTTTCCCAAATGGCTCAATTACAATGAGCTCAGCCTCAAGCAAAATGTCAAAAGTGTGAGAGAGATAGAGTAGATGGTTAGAGTTGGCCCCAGCATAGTCAAGTTAGATGGAGACTGGGCTCGGGGGTGGGAGCTACGGTTGGGGCTAGGGTGGGTGGGTGAGACAGAAGGGTAGGGGTGGGGGAGACGATGATGGTTGTGATACAATGCTCTTCTTTCTCAGATGGGTGGGGCTGCTATTGGGTATTCTGTGAATGTGGGTCACTTCTCACTGGAGGAATTGGCCCTGTGTCTCAGCCATGTCTGGTCCTCCAGCCACAGCACCGTGGAAGACTCATGTGAGTAAGACATATGTTCAGAAAAGCTCAGTGAACCCCCAGCCTAGGGGACCAATAGAAAAGTCTGGTCACTCGAGAATGACAGTTTCTTCACTTAGGACAATTCTGCTCAACACGTTCATCTGCCTCCTCTGGAAACCTTGCGTTAAATGTGTTGGTATTTCCACCTGAGAAAACGTTTCACTGCAAAAATCAACAAAACAGCAAACAAGAGCAAGAATACAATGAGAAAGAAAATGCCTACAGCTGCCATACTACAGGACAGCATGACGTCAGAGATCTTGACTCCCCTCAACAATGGGGGATTTGCGCAAAAAGTGTCCTCTATGTCTTCGAGTTTTTGCATGTTTTCTTTGTACCATTCTAAAAAGTAAATGTTTGAGCAAGTGCAGTCAAGGGGATTTTGTCTTAAATTAATGGTCCTCTGCTGGGACAACACGGGGAGGAGACTGGGCGGGATGATGCTAATGTGATTGGAAGCTAGATTGAGGTAGATCCCCTTAAGATGACTAAGGGCCTCAATACTACTGGATGTCAGCCTGTTGTGACTGAGGTCTACATGATTCATTATCTTCAGATTGATGAAGGCTTGATGGTCAATGGAGGAGAGATCACAAAATGATAAAATCAGGATTTCTAGGCTTCCCAGTGCTTGAAGTGGGTTGGTCTTTTGGATATTCCCATTTGGAAAGCGATTTCCTTGTAAATTCAGATGCCGGAGTGCTGGCAGGCCATCAAGGAGATGCTGATTGCTGGTGCCAAGGAGGCAGTGGGAGAGATTTAGCACCTTCAAGAGATGGAGGTTCTGGAAAGGACTTTGTGCATCTTTAACATGGAGTCGGGTAAATGCCAAGTCTAGCAGTTCTAGCTGAGGACATTCTTTGAAGGCCTCGGTCCTGAGGCCCAGGGGTTCATTGTAGCTCAGGTTCAGGCTCTGTAGGTGAGACAGGTTTCTGAGTTGCAGGTTGCAGCAATCAGAAGTTTCAATGTCATCATGGCTTAGGTCAAGCTCACGAAGGTGTTCTAGGGTTTCTAAACAGCCCGTACCAAGTTCAAGTCTCTTTGTGTTGCCTTTGATGTAAAGGTGTGTAAGGGAAGGGAAATTGGAAGCACTGATTTGGCACAAATTCTCAAACTTATTTGCACTGAGAACTAATTTCTTGAGCTTGCTTAGTCCCACAATCCCAGAGGGTAATTCTGTCAGGTGAGTGGCTGTTAGGTCCAGCTCCTGGAGACCGCTGAAGCAGTGGAATGTGTTGGAAGTAATGTTGAAGAAGTGATGCTTCTGTAGGTTGATTCTCTCAACAGACATTTCACAGAGGCCCTCAAACATGGAAGAACTAATATCTTCGTCGTCATCAATGTCCTCAAATGTCCCCAGCCAGAGAGACTGGATAGTAGCGTTCTGCAGACCCTTGAAGATAACGAGCAAGCTTTGAGTCCCTCCGAAGTTCAAACTTTGGAAGACAGTTGACTTGAAAGCCCCGGGCTCTATTCCTGTAATGTCGTTTCCATTTAAGTTCAGGCTCAGATTAGTGGCTTGCGGTAGAGAGCTCACGTCTTCCTTCGACAGGTGATGGATAGCATTATTCTGAAAATCCAGGACCTTCAGCTTCTCTGTTGGGAAATCTTTGGGGAGCCTAATGGAGGAAATGTGGTTGCTTCCAAGATAGAGGCTTTCCAAGGCTTTTTGACTATGCACTGGGATAAACTCAATACTGGATATTCCTGTTTGGATGAAGAACAGATGCTTCAGTGCTTTAGGCCCAGTAAGTGCTGTCTCTGCCACAAATATCAGGGGATTTGCAGTTAGCACAAGTGTCTCTAACCGAGGTTGGCTTTGGAAAGTATCTTCATGTATCCAGTAAATATGGCACCTCAAAGAAGATAAGAGCATTCAGCAATCATTTGTACCAGGACAACAGAACCAACACCAGCCCAGTGGTGGACTAACAGTCCATTGTGTGCAATAACCAAGTAGTATTATACACTACAGGAAAGTAAAACAGAACTTTCTTCCATACCCACAGAATAGTTTGTTGGGTTAATGAATAGCCTTAGTTCTGAACACTCTGATTCAGAATTTCGTCTATATTCCTTGTTTAGAGTGAACTCTCAGGGATTTTAAATTTCTTTCTTTTATGGTAAGGAAAAAAAAAAGCAGTGATTTGATCGATTATAAAAAAAAAACAAACTGTGATTTACTATTTAATTTAATGTAAACTCTACCAAAAACTATATATTTGCGTAAGATATATATATATATATATACACATATATATGTGTGTATATATATATATATATATATATATATATATATAACAACATTAGCAACATACGACCTTTACTGATTATTTTTTGGTAGGGGGCAGTGTTAGTAAAGATTGAGTCTAGGACCTAGCACATGCTAAGCAAACACTGGGCTGGCTCTAGTCTTATTCTCTTTTCATCAGGTTATTCAAAAGGGGTTTATGAAGAACTATGTGTCAGATGATACATGGGGAATTGCTCCTTGAATTGGAAAACAGTAAAGAAATCACCATCCTGTTAATATAGCTAAAAACACTGGGTGAATTACACACTTGTGCCCATGAACGCACGCCCCTTTGTTTGCACACGTGTATACTGATGGTTTCCTCATCTACCCACAAGCGAGTAGTGACGCTGGCCTTAGTATCTCACAATGGTGCTTGTAAACCATGAAAGATCACTCTAGATGCATGCGTTCTCCCACTCTGCAGGAAGGGAAGGAGCAATGCAGAGAGCTGCTACGAGGGTGAGAGATGCTGTGGAAACATCAGGCTTCTTTCTCCTTCCCACGTATGCAAGTGTCACGCCCTCACTTGCTTTGTATATTTCTGCCCATTTGTTCTCGAGCATGGGTTCGGCACTCAGATAAAACTTCCGGGCTATAATTCGCCAATGGGAATCATGATTCTGTTTCTAGAACGGATAATGGAATGCTTTACGTAATTCGTGTAAATAAAGAGCTAATAGAAGCCAGATGTGGAGATGCCAGCCTTTAATCCCAGCTCTTGGGAGGCAGAAGCAGGCAGTCTGGTCAACATAGTGAATTTCGGGACAGCCAGGATTGCAGAGAGAGACTTTGTCTCAAACAAACAAACAAACAAACAACAAAACAAAGTTACTAGAGATATCTATGAGTTTCTTCTAAAATGTCATTGCTCAGTAACAGCCAATTACATTAACGTGTAGTGTTAATATGGCATCCGATTTGATCAAGATTTGTTTTTATTTTTGCCATCAATAATTCTTAGAGCAGTGGTTTTCTACCCTTTAATATAGTTCCTCATGATGTGATGGTCTGCAACCATAAAATTATTTTGTTTGTACTTCCTAACTGTAATTTAACTGCTGTTATGAGTTATAATGTGGATATGCAGGATACCTGATAGGTGAACCTGTGAAAAGGTCATTCCACCCCCAAATGATTCACAGGTTGAGAACCACTGCCTTCGAACTTCCTAACCGCACTAAGGGCAGAGCCGGAGAGCAGAATTGTTCCTCCTAATTGACTGGCTTGTATTTGCAAGGAAATAGTACTGGGGATGTGTTCCTTAGGGAAAGATAAACACACAAGCAGGTTCTCTGTGGCCCCAGAGGAGAGAATGGAGGACACTTGGGGTGTACAATGCAGTTTTGCTTAAGGAAAATGTCAAGAGCACTCAAGGAATTGAAATACTTACCTGGTTAAATCCAGGAAGGTGAGATTTACGAGTCTGCTGAAGGTCGTCTTTTGAATCGTAGGCAAGGCATTAAAGCTGAACTCCAAAGATTCTGTTGAGTTTGGTAGAGTGCCAGGAATTTCACTGAGACCTAAATGTTCACAGTTGTATGTTTTGTTGACTTCTTTCTGATGGGAGAAGCAATGTAAATCAGTACCGGATCTAGTAGTTTGATTCACTCTCTAGAAAAACTCATGTAGGACTTGCCTTTTGAGAAGCCACCCCGTGTCTAATAATCTTTACCAAAAATATACGTGCAAAGCCACGAAATGCTTGTGCACACTCGTGTTCACGATAGGTAAGAAACCACAAAGAACCATGATAACGCGCACCCTCTTGCTTAGATGATGGTTCAAATAAATCAGTTAGTGAAAGACCTTTGTAGTCCATCAGAGAACTCTGAAGGATGGCATTAGATGATATTGAGAAATTTACACTTTGTTAGCCAACGATTGGCTGTAAGCCAACGTGTGGAGGGCACACCTCTAATCTCAGCACTGTGGAGAGGATCAGGAAGTTTGTGAATTCAAGGATGAGGTGAGCACCATGGCGAGACCCTGTCTCAACAAACAAACACCCTCCCTAAACAAACAAACAATGAGAGAGAGAGAGAGAGAGAGAGAGAGAGAGAGAGAGAGAGAGAGAGAGTGCTTTCTAGCATGCACAAGCCTGCTTCCTATCCTCAGTATTGAAAGAGAAAGATATTGTCAGTAGCCACCCTAATATCAGTAGGAGCCTAGGTGAACCAAGTGTGGTGCTCCCTAGAGGAACCCTGTAGAAAGAGCCTTGCACAAAACAAGCTACCGAATGAATGCATGAATTTGAATCTAGTCAAGACTTTAGGCCTAGCTTTATGTCTCCAAGTGAGCAACGGAGCAGCTTTAAGTTAAAACATCATAAAGTAGCAGTCAGCCAAATACAGGAAGTGAGACGGTCTATGTAGTGACTGGAGGAAGAAGGGGAGGAAGGAGGGAGAGGAAGAGGGGAGGAAACTTTTGTGAAGAAAGGAAGAAAATGCAAGTGATAGGACTCAGTGGGTACAGGTACTTTCCATCAAGCCCGCCAACCCGAGTTTGCTCCCTTGGAGCTCACAGGATAGGAAGAACGAGCCAACTCTCGTGAGTGGTTCTTGCAAGTTGACTCCACACACAGGCTGTGGTGCGTGCACACATGTTGAAGAGTTATTTTAAAAGAGAAAGATATGTAACATTTCTTAGAAGATAAAGCAAATAATGGCAAAAGACTAACCCTTGCTTAGATTACGATTTTGAAAAATGTTAGGAAAAGACATTCTATAAGCCATCAGAGCACTTGGAAGACAAGATTTAATGACATCAAGAAGCAATAAATTTTCCACAGTGTGTGTGTGTGTGAGAGAGAGAGAGAGAGAGAGAGAGAGAGAGAGAAGGGAATGAATTTCTTAACATCAGTGGCTAATGCAGTTAAGTAAAGGACTGGCTTAGTCTTTTGAGATACACATTTAATTAATTAATTAATTAATTAGTAGCTAGAGATTAAATGACATGTTTGAGATTTGTTTTAACGTGCTTTAGTTTTTTTTTTTGTTTTTGTTTTTTTTGTTTGTTTGTTTTTTAAAGTAAGGAGAGAAAGAGAGAGAGATAATCTATAATCCCAGCACTTGGGAGGCTGAGACAGGAGGATGGCTACAATTTCTAAGCATGTCTGAGATAGAGAAAGCCCTGTTTCAACAAACAAACAAACAAACAAAAAATCCAAACAACCAGGAAAGGAGGGGAGGAGAGAGAACTGGGTGTGGGAAGATGAGCAACAGAGACCACCAGGGCTGAGATATCTCACAGCCTGCATGAGCTCAAATGTCGCTGGCCCTTGAGTGGTAAGGGGTGGGTATAGGGAAGCTCTTGTAACTATTTTGTAACAAATTTTTTCAACACAATATTAAAAGGAAAACTAAGTAGCAGAGATATTGGGGTGTTTCAACCTTAAAACACAAATCATTTCCTCTTTTTGGGTCTGCAGGCTGTGACTACCAGACCATGGGGCTTTGGGTCAACCTTATTTCTAACATAGTCGAAGATCCTGATATCTAATAGGGACCGGCTCCTCAACCCCTAATCTAAGATACAAATCTTGAACTAAGTAGAAATGGGAATATATTCATCAGAAGGCCACAGAGGTGTATGGTCACGGTTTATCTGGCAGCGCTACAGCATAGAGGGCAGGTGTGTGTCTGACGAGGGGGAGGGGTTAGGTAGGAAGGTCTGATGATGTGCATCCCACCTAGGGGGACTCCTAGGGAAGAAAAGTACCATTGGAGGTACAGGAAGATGGGCAGCAGGGACCGCCAGTGCTCAGATATCTCACAGCCTATGTGAACCCAGGCAACCACCCAGCTCCTGGTCCTGGATCTGCTCTCTAGTGGCCCAGTGAGGCTGTTCCAACCCCCTGTAGCCTTCCTTCTGCTGACTCTGAACAGATTTCCCTAGCAGGAGACAGAAGTGCGCGTGCGCGTGCGCACACACCCACTCACACGCATACACACGCGCGCACACACACACACACACACACACACGTGCACACACGCGCACACACACACACAATCTTCCTTTGCTCTGAAGGGTAAGGCTCTTGAGCGGGCGTCACATTAGTCCCTTTTTTGTTTAACTCTATTTCCCGTTCCATGGCACACTTTCTCCTAGCTCCACTAAGCATGCGCATCTACAGGAAATCACTGGTTTCCCTGCGTGCTATGAAGTTATTATAAGTGTCGCTGAAGAAAATGCCATATTTATATTTCCTTGTAATTTATTCTCCATTTTTATAGACCCAGAGTCCTCTAGGCACTGTCACAAATCCATCCACATAATGTCCTTGAAATACACACTTTGCATTTAAAACTTAGATTTAGCTGACTGGTGGGAAAAAGCACGTTACCAGACTGTCCCCGGTGCCTATGAACGCGGCTCACCCAGAGAGAACCGTGTAGACAGCAGTGGGCTCAGTGGACGATATTTTTTTTTCTGGTCCCCATTGGCATATCACATACATGTGGAGAAAGGGAAATCCCCCAATCTGCCCAGCTCTGTTACAATCCTACAGCAAAAGATCTTCCTCTTGACTGGCTACACGGCAGACAGAGCTCATCCTTAACGTCAATTTCTGTGCTGCCCGGGCTTCAGCAAAGCCACTCAGACGAACGCAACTGCCCCTCACCCTGCTCTGGCTCAAGAAGCGTTTAGGACCCAAGGTGCTATGGGACCTCTGCCAGGCAGCTTGGCGTCAGCTTGGGTGGAGAGCTGGGCCTCTTTAGCTAGAGCTGGGCTCCTGAGCGCTGCCTTTGTTTTGCAACCCCTTCTCCCACCTGGCGTTCCTTTGCATTTTTTCAATCAGGCCATTATTTGGTTTCTGCTGTACCTCAACCCCGTCACGTCCTGCTGCATTTTCGCTCCTTGCAAGCCTTGAGACATTTTTCTAATTTGGAAGCCTTTGACTTTCGCTGGGATGCTTATTCCCACCTTCTCGGATGTCTAGTACACTTGACAGAGGCAGGCGCGAGGCTTTGGAAACACTGCCCCTCCCCCACCCCTCCCTTTAATCACACCTTGAGCAATTTGACTGGTAAGCTAAATCCCAGAGCAAAGATTACTCTGTCAACAAACCAAACCAAACCAAACCAAATAACAAATGAAGCAAAACCTCCCAGGAAGGCACATCCCTAAAGTTGTGCTGTCTAGCTGACTGGATAAACAACACTCCAGTTAAACCTATTTAGTTTTCTGAGCCCCTACAGCAGCTGTTCTCAACCTGTGGGTTGTGACCCCCCTTTTGGGGTGGGGGTGGGCATGTTGAGCAACCCTTTCATTCCCATCCCATATCAGATATCCTGCATATCAGATATTTACACTATAATTTGTAACAGTAGCAACATTACAGCTATGGAGTAGTAATTTGATGCTTTGGAGGTCTCCACGACAGGAGATACTGTATTAAGGGGTGGCAGCATTAGGAAGGTGGAGAACCATTGCTCGACAAAATTAACCTGCTTGCCTTCAAATCCAAGCTCACTCACGGCACTGTGTTGCCTCGGCCTCTCTTTTCCCACCTGTAGTCTGGGAATAACAAGCTGACCTCGCAGGCAGGTGTGCTGTGAGAAGTACCTACCACACAAGGGCCTGACAAGCCCTGAGTATGAGGAGTCCCCACTTAAGGAATCAACATATCACCCCCCTGTCTAAAGTTCTTGGAAAGCTTTTTCGTCTGTGAACTTGGAGTTCTTAAAGCCCACCCCATTCCTAGAAACAGAAAGACTTCATTTTACCCTGGTTTGGAGAGAACGGAGTGGCCAAGAGAAGCATATTTGAAACGGGGTGGAGGAAGTAAGTTTACAGTCTCAAGGAAGTAGCCCAGAATGCTTTGGAAACGTTTTTAACATAAGAGTAGCAATTGTGGGACACCAGCAAGCATATTTGCTCGTCTCTGAAGGCCTAGTCACGGTTGTAATTTTGTTACATGCATTCAAAGAATATGTGGCATTTAGTAACAAGATTCTCTGTGGACAGTTCATGAGTTTTCATTACAATTTTCTCAGAATTTGCCTGTAGGTTTGAACTTTTTTAAGCAAAAAAAAATTATTAAAATATTAATCCCGACTTCTACCCAACATACACATATACACAGATGTATATATCAGTTCTCGAGCCATGAAACTTAGAAATATGAAACCATAAATCTTCCAGAAGAAACTTGTGGGATAATATCATCTTAGCCTGGGGTAGGCCAAGATTTCTTAAACTGGACAGAAATGCATTGAAACTAAAAGGAAAAGTATGTTAAACAGAGTTACAATATTAAGGACTTCCAGTTGGCCAAAGATACTTTTAGAAACATAGAAAGGGAAGTTTCAGAGCAGAAGAGCTGTCAGATAAGGAAGAAGGCTTACAAATCAAGGCAGCGAAGGAGAAAATGGGCAAAGACAAGCATTTTACATACTCAAAAGTGGTAGGAGAAGGCTGGGGGTACATTAGTGTAACACTGCTTGTCCACCATGAGAGTGGCACTGGGTGTGACTCTGAACAGTGCAAGAAGAGAGGAGGTGTGTAAAGTGCTGTGGCCATGTACTCAATGCAATAATTCATCAGAGAAATCAAAACTGAATCCCAATGAAATACGACTTTCCCAACCATTAGGATAGCTCACATTTAAAATCAAATGTTAACAAGACTGACACAATCAAAAGTCACATACACTGCCAACGAATGTTAATTAGTAGCAATGTTTTATAAAGCTAGCAACATCTACTTTACAGACCCTCCCACACACACACACACACATACACACACACACACACACACACACACACACACACACACAGAGAGAGAGAGAGAGAGAGAGAGAGAGAGAGAGAGAGAGAGAGAGAGAGAGACCCTATGAGCAAATATATCTACGCAGGTACTCAGTTAATATAAAGCTGTTTGTTTGTTTACTAAAGAAAGACATAATCAAGAAACTCCTAAACCAGCATCATATATAACTTCCAAAAAAGTATAAACAATGCAGTTTTCTATTAATAGTAGAGAAGTACATAAATGGTGGTTGGGTCTTCAACTCAAAAGAGTTGAATATGTTCTTCTACTCTAGGACTTAAAAATGACTGTTAGACATGTCATCAGAAAGTGTCACCAATTCAACGTCAAGCAGAAGTAGCCAGGGAGTCAGTATCTATGGTAAACCCCCAAGTGTATAAAGTTATATTTTAACAGGCATAAAAGCAACCAGGATGATGGGCCTAATACCTGGGAGGAGGCTTGAGGGCTCCTGGGGCATTGAGTTCCCACTATGTCTTGAGCTGTGCGTGGAGTGCTTATTGGTGAAAATGCAATTATCTGCATATTTAGGGCCCTGTGAACTTTCTGTAGCTGTGTCTTGCTTCAACAAAAGTTTAATAAGCTGAAAAGAAGGCGTTTATTTTACAAAACAAAACCTTCTCATCATGGTAGGCAAGATGAGCTCAGGAGGGTGAGTCATGGGGACAGACAGGCAGCAAGGGCCTAACGATGCTTGAAGTGGCAAGAGGAAGAAAACGAAGCAAGGGGAAGGGCAGGTGGAGGAGGCTGATTTGGATGGAGGAGAGGCCCACATGTGGAAACCAAAAAGAACAGTCTCTCTTAATCTGTCCTGCATTCTCTGACTTGTCTGTGCCCTAAAGGTCAGGAACACACAGAAAGGTGCTCCCATCATGGTGATGCAATAGATGGCCTTGAAATTCTGCTGCTTAGAAAGAAAAAATACAAGAGAAGAGGGAAGAGAAAAAGAGAGGTGAGTTGTCAATGAAACAGGTTTCAAGGCCATTTAAAATTAATCCTGCGTTAGGGTGCAGCCACATCGTGGAGGTACTAGAGGACTTCGCCCTCACCTGTCTATCCAAAAGGGAAGTCTTTACTCTAACACGGGGTCTTTAGGGGATCAGGCCCCACCCCCAGGACCTGAAAGGCACAGTACTGAAGGCCTACAGCAGACAACTTCTCTCTTTTTGCCTCATTCTTCTTCCTTCTGCCAAAGCAGGGGCCATGTACAAAAGGGAACTGTCAGCTCCAGAGCCTGGTGTCATCCTTGGTGGTTGGAATGACTCAGTAGCTCTGCTGGAAGCTTCCCTTCCTGGACTCCTTGTGGCCTCAGAAGGGCTGGACAGACTTCCCACCGGTGCAGGGCTTCGAGTGCTAACCGACTAAGTGTAGAACAGTGCACTGCATATTGCCTAGTGAGACTCCGAATGAATGGGAGGATCATCCCATCTGGGGATGATGTCAGCAGGTGCCCGTCATTTGTCCTTGGTCACTGAGGAGGTGATGTCCCCATCCTGATCCCCTTAAGGCATCTACATGGTGTATGACATTGAGCTCCCGACTTAAATGCGGTGAGTGGAGCTTGGGCTGATGAAGGCCCTTTCCTCTTTTACTTCTTTTATAGGCTGAACTGTGACCCATCCTCCCAACCATGTACTTCTGCCATTGACGCTCTAACTCCCAGGACCCTGTGCCTCATGTGACTATCATCGGAGAGAAGGCCTTTCAAGATATGATTATAGTAAAATGAGGAACTCTGGGTAGGTCCTAAGCCAGCATGACTAATGTCCCAATAAGAGAAAATGAGACAGAGCTAAGCGTGGGAATGGCACACTGGAGCGACACAAGAGGACAGTCAAGAGAAAGTCCTCGGAGGAAAGCACCCTTGCTGCTGCCTCCATCCTGGATCTCCAGCCTCCAGAAATGACAAACAGTAGGTTCCTGTTGTGTAATTCCCCTCACTCTGAAGCTCTGCTTCTGGAAGCCTGAGGAAACGAATACAACATCCCTGCTTTGAATTTTTGGTTTGCTATCTCTGCTCAGTCTGGGAGCATCCTGAGTTCACCCACATTCAAGGCTTACAAGTTTCTGTTTATTTCTCCTCCAGACTTTATTCCGGTCCCGACTTTGGGTTCACTTAACACCCTTGACTTCTAACTATAACTCAGGTCCATTCTGCCCCTAGCTATCCCTAGCTTACATTATCCTTCCAGTTCCCAGGTAGCAAAGTGGCTGACCAAGCCACTAGGGCTCATACTCTTTTCTGTCTTTGCCATTTGCCAAGCGGGTCCCCGTGGACTGGCCACTTGCCAGAGTCAAGGGCAGCGTGGGAAGGTTGCGTCATTTAAGATGGCAAAAGACAGAGGCCATTCTCCCTCTCCATTCTCTCCACAGCTTCTGGTACGTTGATAAATATTGTTACAGTGTCAAACAGAAGGTTTGAGTTGCCTCAGTTCTCAGTTACTCTCGTGGGTTAGTCCTACAGATGGAAGGGTTTGTCCGACAGGAGAAGAAAAACCAATCTCATTCACAATGATCCTTTAAACGTTCTGAATCCTGGCACGAGCCTGTCTTTACTGGTCTTTACCAAGACAGCCAAGAAACCAAAGGGCTCTGTGGGGAGTGACCATGCTCTGGGATGGTGAACAAACAGCCCCTCTACTTTAGGCGTCAGGATGGAGGGGTCTGCTCTTCGCCCCGAAACCCTGTGGATATCTCCCGGTGTCCTCTTCGGGACAGTAGAGATTGAGAGCCAAGGCTCAGCCGAATCTGTATATATCTCAAGTTTTGCAGCAAGTGTCAGCTGGGTAGAGACAAATAGTTTGGACTCACCTCAGTGCACCTCTGATCTGAGGATGCGATGGCTTGGCAGCTGGCTGAGAAGAGAGCCACTAAAAGGAAGCAGCTGATGTCCAGAGCCATCTCAGGTCCAGAGCGAGCCCAGCTGCATGGGATTAGCTAACGCTCAGAGCCAAGCAATCTAATCACACTCTAATAGCTCTGGCAATTTGGCAGGCAGTGAGGTGTTCAGAAGGTCGGTCTTAGAGCCGAAATGTTGGGAACCACTCAGCACTTGTGGATCTGGGCTGTAAAACGAAAAAAAAAAAAAAAAAAAAAAAAAAAAAAGGAAGTTCTTTTTTGCATACCAACCATCTTGGCCAAAAATAACAGAGAACCCTGCCCCACGATGGCCCACTGCATTTCCTGTCAAACTCGGGCCAGTTGTGCAGCCCTTTAGAGTCCCACTATGATGCTTCCCACTGGCTTGAAGCCAGTTTCAAGGGGCTTGGGCCGCTCAGCCAGTTTCCAGTCTCTATCCTTGAATGCAGGAATCTGCACTCGCACCGGGGCACCACTTTTTCTAGCTGTCCTTGTGAGTGGCTAGGAGAAGGGCTGGAACATGCTGGCAGGCAGAGAGCTCCCTTCCAGCAAACTGGAGGGCTTCCACGTTGGGGACCAGGGCAAGAGGTGACAGGCCGGGCAGTCCTGCTAGCTGAAGGACAGCTGCCTCCCGGACCACTACTGTTCTTTCTGTGGGTGGAGAATACTTTCTTTTCTCACCCTGGAGACTTGGGACTGTTAAAACATCTCAGGTGAAAGCCCCTTTTCTGGGGCCTCACAAATGACTCAAGTTAAACAAAACAGCTGTTAAAAGCCTGGCCGACAGAGCAGAAATAAGTATATCAGCTTGGGGTCTCTTTTGCCTTAGGAATAGCTTTGAAATATTGAATAACTCCGTTGTTAGAGTGATTTCTTAGTATGCATGAGACTTCCAAGTTTGGTCCCCAGCATCCCATAAAACAGTCATGGGCATACCCCCAGAAAGAGCATTAGGGAGTTAAGAAGCAGGAAGATAGGCCGTTCAAGGTCATAGGGAGTTTGAGGCCAGCCCAGGTTACAGGAAAGCCTCTCTAGACAGTGAGGGGAGAAAAAGGGTAATAGGGAAACCCCTTTGATGGGGGTGGTAAGGTGAAGGAGAGGCGGGGAGAGAAAAAAGTTCAAGCGTTGACCCAGTGAACTTAACTACCACAGGCCTTTTCAGACCTTGAACCAGTTGACATATGGCGGGCTAGCTGGTGTTGCCCCCTAAAAGAGTTGAATAGTAGACAGGACCAAGAGTGTCCCCCCATCGATTTCAGCAGAGGCTGAACAGAGGCAGGAAAAACTCCTCACTTGGGCTATGTCCGTGGTGTTCTCAGTAACTAGGCATTCCATGAAATGCTATCCTCACCAACAAGGGTACCTCTGAAGACGCTATTTGCAAAACACGATCTAAGCCATTAAAGGTGAGTGGCGGGGCACTTTATTTCACAGAAGGCATCCATCACCGTGAAGACCCATAGGTGCTAATCCTCAGGTCCACTGCTGGCCAACTGAGTGACCTCCGACACGACGCTGCACTTCCTTGGGTGTAGCTTCTCATCTGAAAGACCCCGGGGCTGTTCTGCTTACATCACACGTAATTATGAGGACCAAATGGGATCATTTGTAGGAAAAGGCTTTCTTAAACCTTAAAGCCCTACATAAACAAAGAGTGTGAAGGGAAGTCGGCTATGAGCCACCAATCCCAATGTCATGTAAATATCACTCTCTGGAAATTGTCTCCTACCCCAGAGACACTGAAAAGGCATATTACTTTCTGTCTTAAAGAAAGGTTTGATGGCTCCGTTAAGGCCATAAGATTTTGTCATTTTCTGAGGCCACATCATTTGCATACGATTTGCGTGCGTTTGCATAATGGATTCAAAAGACCCGCTGCCAGTGTATAAGAGTAAAAGAAAATAAATGAATATGAGTGACCTTCTGCCACAGCATTCAAATCAAATATTCAGGGCATAATACCCTGAAATATGAAATAGATTAAAATTTAAACTATTGCAAACAGATAGGAAGATAGGTTTTAGAGTTCAGAGGCACGAATGAAGCCCTTATTTGATTCCAGATTGTAAAGAATCACATTCTCCTAAAGGTCACCCCATTCAAATGATTTTCATGCCTCAATTCTCCCCTCCACAGCCCTTTGCTCCACTGCTGTGGTTAGACATACTGCACTCTTTTTCAGTCTTCCCCAAAATGTCTCAGCGACAGAAAACTCACCATCCCTCAAGAAATTGGTCTGGGCAATTTTAGCTGTTAATATATACGATACAGGCTTTTATTTAACTGTAAAAATCTTCCCTATCTTGTACCCATAGAGTGCCTGGTTTCCTCCAGCTACTAAGTGGGTAAATTCAAGCCCTTTCAGATCTGCCAGTCCTATGGGTATTTAAAATGATAATGTCTCCAATCCTTCCCTTTGTAAGTTAAAAATGTCCAGTTCCTCTATGTCACAAGCTCATCACTCCTCCTTCTACTCTGCTTATGAATACTTCCCAAAGATCACAGAAAAATGAGTCAGAATCTTGTCTTTGTCACTATGCCCTGGTTCTGTATCGTTTAGACTACCAATGATGGAATTAGACTAGCTTTTTTTTTCTTTAAATTTTTAATTTTGTTTACTACTGATATATGTGCATGTTTGATGTGTTTGGGCTTAGGTGGAGGTCAGAGGGCAATTCTGGGGAGTCGGTTCTTTCCTTCCATCTTTATATAGGATCTGGGAATTGAACCCCGGTCACCGGACTTGTGCAGCAAGCACCTTTAGCCGCTGAGCAACCTCCCTGGCCCTTGGCTATTTTTTCTATAAGGAACTTCCTTATTTAAGACACCGTTACTCTAGTTTAAAATTATAGTTTCCAACTTACCGATGTAACGAAGTTGGCTTGAGCCAATAAATGGAGTCGCACTTGCTGTGTCTTGACAATCTGCTCTCTCCTGCTTCCTCCAGACGGCGTTGCTTCGTCTTGGCAAACAAAAACTAGAAAAGGCTATCTGGTGCAAATGGTGGGGTACTAACACATTCTAATGCCAATCTACTCACAGGGCCGTGGGCTGGGGTGGCCAGGAAGAGATAGAGCAGCCATGATTCACACTGGGGATGATTTCTTTCAGAGAGAAAAGATAAGCTGAGAAAAGGCAGTGGGACCATGTACTGACCGGTTGCCACAGCAATGTGTCCGTATATGAAGTATTCACATGGCATACAAAGTCCATATACCTTACTATTCCACTCAAGATCATCCTTTATGGTCTATGATTAGTTAGTGGATGACTCTGGAGAACTGACCATTTTCATGTCTAGTGAGGTCTCTGTGATCACTTTGGTGCTTCTAAGTCAATGGTTCTCAACCTGTTATTTGCCAACTCCTTTGGTGTTGGATGACCCTTACACAGGGGTCACCTAGGACCCCTGGAGACCACAGATATTTTCATCGTGACTTATAACAGTAGCAAAATTAAAGTTATGAAGTAACAACAAAATAATTTTACGGTTGGAGGTCACCACACCATGAGGGACTGTATTAAAGGGTTGCAGCCTTAGGAAGGGCGAGAACCACTGCTGTAAGTCATTAGCACTAAGAGTGACTTAGGACCCTAGAGATTGGGCTTTGGCCTTTGAGCACTTTCCAGGTTGTTATTCAAAGGCTAATTCATTTCAAGAATATACAAGCTAAACTACGCTGTCTGATCCAAGTTTGAAAAGCACTGCATGAGTGAATCCTATTAGATCATGTGAGCCACAGTAGATGTTACAGGGACTTACTGCTTTCTCTTCTGTATGTTTAGTTTCGCTTCTGTTTTTGGCTCAAACCTGGTTCCTCATCCCATTACACAGCACCCCAACCAGTGGCTCAACTTACCTGGTTTCCTAAAATATTCTTGAATATTTGAATATACTTTATGGTCAAGTTTAATTCTGGTCATTTTATTTCCTGATAATTTGTCTACGTTTAATCAAATTCTTATAACACAAGATGTAGAGCCATGGAGACCCAAAGTAGAGTTTCTCTCAAAGTAACTCTCTCTCCTTGAGGGTTGCATGGTGTGTTGTCTCATTGCATATCTAAACAGCCCCTGCTCTGTAGGATGATGTCATTTATGCAGAAAGGCCGGTCCAGGATAAGGTGAAGGCTAGCATTAGATGAGAAGGAAGAGTAGGTGTAGAAAAAGTCTAGGAAGAAGAGAGGAGAGAGAGAGAAGCAAGGAATCAAGATGGAGACGGTGATGGGGAAGGATGACCCAGATCTGCGTGGTCTTGAATTGCCAAGGTGGCTGGGGTGAATTTCTTTAGGCAAACTTATCTTATCTAGGCGAAAGGCTTATATCCTTATCAATTGGCTGTCAGTGCATTGTGTGGATGTACTGTGGATTGAGAATTTAACAGATAAATCTGATTGTTGGGTTACAGTTTGTTGAGTCTTGATTTTACCGGGTGGCTGGAAGCAGAGAGTTTGTGGCTAGCAGAGAGCCACTGGGAGAGATACTAACCTGGAATGAATTAGCATTCGTTCTAATGGCCCGTCGGAGCCAGAACTAGTGAGAAGGCACGGCTGCCAGGGTAATCGTGGGAACCAGTAGCCACTGTAATACTGCTTCTTTGCAGATGGCAGCACTATGGGGTTATCAGACTACACAGAGCCAGTAACCCTTGAAAGGACTCTAGCCAGCCCACGCAGGGCAAACGTGGCTTTGACAGGTCTTGTCCTTCTTCCCCATTCCCTTTGCCTTGCTGAAAACTGTTAGATTACAGCCTTAAAGCTAGACATTAAAGTCTATTTACTTATTTGGTCAGTTCCTCCTCCTGAGGCTGACCACCAAGGTCCAGCTACCAAAGTACTCAAATCTAACAACCGAGAGCTCCAGTTGGCTCACCTAATTAACATGCCCAATTAAAATTAAACAGCTCATTCTACCACGGGATTTCCCCTTTACCTTTATAAACCCCCATTTGCCTAGGGGCCATGTTTGTCTCCTGGATGTCAAAAGGCAGTCCTTTGTCCTCTCTGTGACAAATCCCTCCTTTCCCTTCTCCCTTGTACGTTTTTTGTCTTTTCCCTCATCCTCTATCTCTTGTCTTTGTCTCTTGATCTCTTTTCTTTGTTCCTCTGGGAATAAATCTCCTTTGTGGTAAGAACTTGGTTTGGGGGTATCTTGTGCTGAATACCGGTCTCTTCAAAACCAGTCATTTCCAGGGAGGTGACCCGGCTTCACTCATGTACAGCTTGATTTTATAGGGAGGGAAGACTTTTACCCTCCACCTTTTGACTTCTATAGCTGTAGTTTAGGAGCTGAACTGATGGAAGACAGATGAGCAGACCATAAAGCATAGAGATCTAATTGATGTTCCGGTTTTTTTAATGTAGTACATGGTGATCCATATAAAGAAACAATTAGACACAGGGGTGGAGGAGTGTGTCTTATTCCATTTTAATGAAGATCAATAAATTATGGACATGTGTGGAAAGGGAAAAAGCTGTTTGAGATAGGAATGCTAGACTGTGGAAAAGTAGTCAGGAATCTGTGGGTAAATCGACTGGAAGGTTAGTGGTATCTGTTGATCTGACTCTGTCTACACTGAGGAGAATGCTCTCTGTGTGCTGGAGGGAGGAAACCTTTCTTCTGGGAAATTTAGACCCCACTTTAGGATGAGAGAGCAGGGCCATCCTCCTGTCCCAGCTGTTCCCCAGTCACCATTAAAAGAAATCAATAGGATGCATATTTGGGGAGGGCTGTTCTGCAAGTTGTTGGTGACACTGTAGCCAACAGAGAGAGCACAGTGTCCTCACATGTCAAGGACAGCTGGCTTTCATCTCAGAAATACCCTGAATCTTTCTTTACTTCCAAGGCCAAGTCCTCCTGGCCTGAGAGCTCAGGGGAAGGAGGAGTCTTTCTTGTTTTGATGCAAGGGCAGTTTCCATTTCCTGCCCTTGGTTTCACCTCTTCCCAAGATAACCATTATTGAATGTTAGTGGAAATATTCATCTCCTTTGGCTTCATTATGGCCATTAAAAAAGTGTCTGATGTTGGACCATCTCCCCAAATCTGGATTTAATTCTTCTCTGTACCCATGTATGCTGGAAAGAGAGGCAGTACATTACAACACTTGCTAAGCCTTAACTTTCAATTAACCATAATGTCAGTGTTGTCCATTGACTTCTCTTTATTTCGTTGAATGTGTTTTATAAAGGCACACATATTAAAGGCATCCCCAAGGGTTTGCCTCTGAAACTGTAAAATGAATGTAATATTCAAAGGCAGAGAAGCCCAACTGGAGTGTGGGCATAGAAGTTAGGACTCAGAGATAAACTCTCAAATCTGAAATAGCGTGGTTGTCTCAGGGTTTCTATTGCTCTGAAGACACCATGACCACAGCAACTTTAATAAAGAAAACCATTTAACTAGGACTGGCTTACAGGTCAGAGGTTTAGTCCATTATCATCATGGCGGGAAACATGGTGGCATGCCAAAAGACATGGTGCTAGAGGGGTAGCTGAGAATTCGACACCCAGATCCATAGGCAGCAAGAAGAGTTGGCACTGAGCTGTTTCGGGCTTCTGAAACCCTGGGTGCCATTCCTAGTGACACACTTCCTCCAACAAGGTCACACTTATTCCAACAAAGTCACACCTCTGTTGTGAGGTGTTTACTGTAAGCTGCACTCATGTTCCCAGAAATAATGACTCTAAGTCTTTATTATATTTACAAACATCTTGGCTATTAGCTTTGGGTCGTTCTTTAGTTCATAACTTCATACCCCATTTATTCTAATCTATGTTCTACCTCTGCTCAACTTTCACGTGTCTGTTCTTCATGTCCCAGGCAAATCTTCCTATGCTTGTCTCTCTCCCCAAATCCTTTCTACCTACCAGATGTCCCACCTTTTATTCTACCCTTTCCTGTAGGCCATAGGTGTTTGTTGTGATTCCATGACAGGCTTCAAATCGGCAGTTAAGGAGACAAGGCCTAAATCTTTGTTTTCTAGAACTGGGCAAATCCAGGCAAGTCCAGGCCTCAGAAGCTGCCCTGCCACCTGGCCTGAGGGAAGGACAATGGGTCAGCAGCAGTTTCCAGATTTCCTTAGCTACTTCCTCAGCAACAATTTCCAGATCTCTTTAGCAAGTTTCCAGCCCCGACAACCCAGTAATGGAATGTCTGTAGAAAAGGACTCAACATACAGCTCACCCACCCAGGAGTTCCCTAATGTGCCTGCAAGCTCACATGAGAGACACTCATGTCTCTCTTTATCTTGGTAGTGGGAGACCCCCAGCACGCTGGACTTCTGCAGAATAAAACACTCTTTACATTTACATGCTATTTGAGACCAGGGTATCATTCTTTGGTGAATCATGGACCCTTACAGTTGTCAATGACAGGTGATGTATCCACCCAGCACACAAGAGATTCTCTTTACACACCTCCCAGTAGTGCCACTCCCTATGAGTCTTATTTGGCCATTTTTATTCAAATCACCACAGAGGTCCTAAGAGTGGTGCACTGAAATCAGAAAACCTAAAGCTAAAAATAAGCTTGCAAGGGACCAAATCTACCCTTGTCATTCCTCTAATTAAGAATGTAAATGAACAACGGACGAGTCTAATGGTTTCAAGAGTTGAGTATTCCTATTCTGTTTCTTGACTTCTGCCATTCTGAAATATTTCTTTATGTTCTCTGTGTTGTTACAGCTTTAGCCACTAACAGTAAACTTCGGAAGCAAAGAGGGAGGCAACAACAGCAACTTGCCATTCTTGTCTCATTGGAATTCTTTTTCTTCTAGAAACAAACCATCCACTCAAAGCATTATGGGGGGTGGTTGAGCCGATGAACAAAATTGCCAGGCTAACCACTATTTTTCTCTCGTTAGCAGGATTATCCACAGAGTTCAACAGCCTGTTAGGTTTCAATCTTCAGACACAGGCCCTCCTGTGACCTTAGACACGCCATTAGCTTCTAAGAGTCCCTGTTTCTTCTGTGAAAGAGAGACGACTTCCTCCCCTGCTCAACCTCTAAGAGTGCCTATGAAGAGAGAACGCCCCATGAAAACTGATGACATTTTTATATCGTTGCTCATAGAAAGCCTGTGGATGACCAGGCTGGATTCCTGTCCTCACTCAGGACAGTGCTTGAAGAAGCAGTACCTTAAAAGTAGCTAGGGGCAACGACAAAGTGCTTGGAGGAGACAGTTACTAGGCACCAGGTGCCCTTGTAGTTTTTGGCATGCTTTAAGCTTTACATGTTCAGAGCTTGCCATGGGTTCTGTTCTTATCCCAAATGTATTGATGAGTAAACAAGACCAGAGTGGCTCAGGGCCATGAGCAAGGTCAAGGTAGGAAAGTAGAGAATAGAGGACTCTGAAGGGCCAACGTTTGAGTCTAGATTCACACTTGAGTCTTGCCCCACTCGACTGCCCTCAAGAAATAACGCATTTGTAATGGAAATAATCCCTGAGCCTCAGCCACGTGGCCAGAGATGCTCTGGGTGTGGTTATCCCAGGAGCTCAGGGTCTCCATTCAGAACCTTCTAGCTTCCAATCCCTCATAGTGACTCTTACTTTTTGCCAACTACAAAAATGAGGAGAATATTTGGAAGAGTTGTCAGCCTTAGAAATTTAATCAGCTGGGCAAAAGGCAATCGAGACGCCATCTGGACAGCCTCTGACTCGCTGCCCGGAAGATAAAGACATCTGGACGTAGGAAATGCCAAGGACATGCTGACTTGATCCCCAGGCCCGTGGGCTTCACGCAGACATGTTTTGTAATTGTTCAGAAGCTACAGCTTTGAGCTATGCAAGGCCACCAAGTGTCTGCTGCTCTTTCCGGCCTAGCTTTTCCTGCCTTCCACTAGTGAACACTGTGACTTTTTGAGCTACTGAGAAGGATGGTCTAAAGAGGCTGCTTTAATGACAGGGCAAGAAGTGGCTGCCCTAGGCCTAACTTATCATTGATTCAGAGCATCTGAATCAGGACAAGTAATGACTACTGACCATTAAGCAGGGCTGAGAGGGCTGAAGGAGGTGCCTGACTAGATTTGCAAGCCAATGTCTCTTAGCACTCCGTTTCCTTTGGTGAAGAAGGCTCTTTACAGTGGGTACTGTGTCGGCCTGCTTCTGGGGTCCTGTGTTGAGGACATGAAGGACATAATGGCCAGGGAAGAGCTGAACTACTGAAAGGGACAAGTCGAGTTTCTTCACACAGGGCTTTGACAGTTGCGACATTCAAACGTTTGTGTACGTTTTCTAAACAGCTTTTTAGACACACCCTGATTCTCACCCACCAGTTTCTGTTTTAAAGTGCAATTCAAATCCTTCCAGTAAACTTTCAAGTCAGGGGCTGGAGAGATGGCTCAGTGGTTAAGAGCACTGACTGCTCTTCCAGGGGTCCTGAGTTCAAACCCCAGCAACCAGATGGTGACTCACAACCACTCATAATGGGATCTGATGGTCTCTTCTGGTGTGTCTGAAGACAGCTACACTGTACAGTGTACTCACATACATAAAATAAACAAATTTAAAAAAGTAGCAAGTTTTTGCAGGCCTGGAATCCAAACTCTCACTCCCCCACCCCCAACTCCTGATTCTCTGAGAGAGAAACATTGTTTTATGTCACATAAACTCACCAAATTTCCTTTTCTGTAAACAGGACTGATAAGACACAGTCCACATAATCCTGTTAGCTCCCTGTGTGGTTGGGATTCGTTAAAAGATATTTAGGTATTTTTTTGGTAGTTAGAGGGTGAAGGTTGCCCTTTTGGAGCAATTCATATTTTTTAGATTTGATTAAAAAATAAGAACTATATGCTTGCATTTTCTAGTTCTGCTCTAACATTGAGCGACTATGACTTCTGACTTAAAAACAGTAATAAAACAAACCCAATGGTAGAAATTATTGTATCTTTGGAGCAGGAAGTTGGTGGGGAGTTAAGCCTTGCATCCCGCCCGCCCCTGTGCTCAGGAAAGGGTATCTTCATTCATCTTTGACTCTCTTAGGGGTCTTGTGTATTTCTTTACTCGTTCTTCTTTTTGTTTCTCTCACAGTTCGCTCCTGAAGATCTTGTCCCTGTAAGACATGCTTGTTGTGTTAGCATTCACCCCTGGCTTCCACTAGCTCTCTCTTTAAAGCGCGTCCAGGTGTGTCTATGTGGGTGCCGGTGCTTGAGGAGGCCAGCGGCCTCAGATTCCTCTAGAGTTGGACTCGTGGGTCACTCTGAACCACTGCTGTGGGTACGGGGAGGCTGAGTTCAAATTCTCTGCAAGAACAGCCACTGCTGTAGACCGTGAGCCTTCACTGCAGCCCACTGGTTAAGCTTCTCGCCGTGGCGCTTCATCATGTGCCCCCCATTCTTCAGAACTTCTGTGAGGCCCTGTCTTGGTGTCTGGCAGGCCCAGGAATCTCATCTCTCTTCTCCATCTCCAGAACATTGACTTACATGAGTTTATTCTGAGCTCAGACCCTGATTGGGTCAGCAGTCAAACTGTCGAAAGTCCCAGCTTTGCATTCCTCCAGGAAGGACCTGGGAACCCAGCATTCGGCTGACTCTAGACAAGAGGATGAACCTGGTTGGCAGTAAGTCATGGAGTGGTGGCTCCAACCTCCTGCCATGTGGCAAGGCCTGTTACCCTAGCATTGGCAAACACAGGAGCAAGTCTAGCCACTCTGTGTGTGTGTGTGTGTGTGTGTGTGTGTGTGTGTGTGTGAAGAGAGAAGTATGAGGAGACTGTAGACTAGAAATAGGAAGCTAAGAACTGGTGGTGTGGCTTTGGGACTTCTCAACAAGAAGAAAAATCTTCCTTGGTTACATTTGTGCACTTGATAGTTTTCATTATATATCGCTGAGTAAGCATGTGTCCCTGTAGACTGGGACCAACTGAATGTCAGTGTGTAGAGAAAGGCCCTGTGTGGACGTGCAACCAGCTGTTTCAAGTTTGGAGAAAAATCGTACAGTTCTACTACAGTCTTCTTTTTATGGAATACAACTAGAAAGCAGTTTGATGCTTTGTCAGTTTAGCTTAACAACAGTGTTCAGTTACTCACTCCCAGTACCCATGACTTCCTTAGCTGTGGGGTTTTGGTCAGGTCTTTAGTACCAGATCTGGATCCCCTTCTCTGAAACTGGCCTTGATTCCAGTTACAGAGCTGTACTTAACCAGCACTTGTAGTGCCACTATTGAATAAGTGGCACATTTTGCTTGGTAGATGGCCTTATAGTTCATAGGGCTAACAGCTGAATAAGACCACTGACACTCTCTCTCCCCCTTAGCAGCTTTCATAGCACCTTCTGGAACCACAAAAGCTAGTTGGCAGACAGGAAGCTTCTCGCTTCAGTTCTAGCTTGACTTCTCTATACTATCCAAAAATATACACACCGTCTTCAGCAATAGGCTCTTTTGTCATCTGGCTCTGGTAGGCAATCATGAGGAAGGAATGGCAAGAGCCTGCATAGTTCTGGGGATTTTGGTCCCTCCAACCAATAACTTATAAGAAGGTGTCTAGCCCCGGCACTGGAAGTTTTGTTAAATAACCCTGAAGCCTAGGGTATTTCCCAGCCATGTAGGATAGTTGCCTTCTAACTCTATCTATCTAACTCTCTATCTGTTTTCTGTCTGTTGGTCGGTCTGTCTATCTATCTATCTATCTATCTATCTATCTATCTATCTATCTATCTATGCTTTCATATATAGATATGTTTCTCTTCGAATAAGATGAAAATGACTTGTTTTCACATTATTATCTTAGTCAAGCAACATGACACCCCGCCACCCCCACCAAAGAATCCTCTCTTTTAGAACTGTATCCTATGGATGTGTAGCAGGCAGGTACCAAATGCTCAGCTTCCTGATCCATTGCTTACAGAACCACAGAGCTGAAGCCAACGGCTAACTAAATATCACATGTCCTGACTGACGTCACAGAGGCACAGCATCCTCACCCAGCCCATCACTGAGAAGCCCATCACAACGCTTGCTCTGTTGCGGCAAAATAGCAGCACTACCATGCACCCCTCCACTCCCCACAGCTGAAAGTCCCTGACCCAGGCTGTGCTCTCTTGCTGGTTCCAGCTCCGTGGAGCCATAGGAACTGGTGCTAGTTTATCTCCACAGCTCCACACTGACCCCAAGTACTCTCAGACCTGAGCAGACCTTGCCCCTCTGGTCTCTAGTGTTAGTTCCGTGGGACCACATGGAACTAACCATAATTTACCTCTGGTTAGTATCTCTCCAGCGGCTCTCTGCTAACCCCGACCTCTCTGATTCCAGCTTCCCGGTAAAATCAGGGCTCTAGAAGTCCAGCATGGGCTGGCCGATCGCGGCTCCCTGGCACCGACTCTGCTCACACTGCCAACAACCCAGTGAAATCAAGACTCAACAAACTGTAACCCAACAATCAGATTTATATGTTAAATTCTCAATCCTCAATACATCCACACAATAAACTCACAATCAATTGGTAAGGATATAGACCTCCCACCTAGAGAAGATAAATTTGCCTACAGAAATCCATCCCAACTACCTTGGCAAGTCAAGACCACCTGGATCCGGGTCGTCTCCATCTTTATTCTCCCAGCTCCTCTCCTGCTTCTCCCTCTCCTTCTAAAACCTCTGTTCCTGCCTCTCTCCTCCAATGACAGGCCTCGTTTTATCTTGTCAGCCTTCACCTGCATAATGACATCAACCTACATGCTCAGCTGGTGAGAGAGAGAGAGAGAGAGAGAGAGAGAGAGAGAGAGAGAGAGAGAGAGAGAACAATCTAATATCATTGATGCACGTGAAGTAAACATTCTGGGTCATTTATAGAATTTTTTTAATGGTTCTTAACTAATGAAACAAAGAAGGAAGGAGGCGGGAAGTTCTAAGTGGAGGTGAGGTGTGGGGTGGGAGGGCATGGGGTGAAGCCGTCATGTTTGCTTAGTGCTTTCCAGAAAACCTAGACCAGAGTCAGAGTCTTGAAGACCAGTGCAGAGCAAGGTGGGAGAACCTGATCTCTAGGCTGACCCTTTGTGGCTTCACCCCCCACCCCTCCAGAGCCTTTTACATGTACGGTTTTCGCCTGGTCTCCTATAATCCCCTCTATTTCCTCAGAGAGCCCTCATTTCAGGCAGGTTCACACATAGACCTGCTGCTCACATCTACTTTTTGAAAAAGTCTGTCATGGCTTCCACTGTCTGCACTTTGCTTTTTAGAACTTGTATTTCTAAACTTCTTTCTTTCTTTTTCTTTCTTTCTCTCTTTCCTTCTTCCTTTCTTTCTTTCTGGAAGAATTTAGAATCTTCCATCTCAGCTATAGGACTGGCACAAGACTGGATGAGTGTGCACGAAGGTTTCTTTCTTCAGGCTCTGTGGAGCCAACCTGGAGAGAGGCAGGTGGAAGAGGAGAGAAGAGAAAGAAATATAAGATCACTACTGTTGTTTGAACCCAGAGGATTCAAACCACCAGGAAATGCCCGCGTGGGTAGGAAGGAAAATATCCCCACTGTGGAGAGACGTGGCCTGGAGGGACCTAGGGTAGGTACAGAAAGGATCAGACTCTGCCGGAAGTTGGAAAGGGCTGATGTCTTCCCTGTGTGCTCCCAACTCTATGTTTCCTTTCTTTTAATTTTATTTTCTTTGATATTTTATGTATTTACATTTCAAATGTTAGCCCCTTTCCCTTCTCTCCCATAGCCCCTCCTCCTCCCCCTGCTTCTATGAGGATGCTTCCACTCCCACCCACCCACTCCCACCTCAATGCCCTGGCATTCCTCTACACTGGGGAAACGAGACTTCACAGGACCAAGGACTTTTCCTACCACTGATGCTGGACCATGCCATCCTCTGCTACATATGCAGCAGCCATGGGTCCCTCCATGTGTACTCATTGGTTGGTGGTTTCGTCCCTGGGAGCTCTGGGGGCGGGGGGAGCTGTCTGATTGGTTGATATTGTGTTATTTCTATGGAGTTGCAAACCCTTTCAGCTCCTTTAGTCCTTTCTGTAACTCCTCCATGGCAGGGGGTGGGAGGTGGTCCTCATGCTCAGTCCAATGGTTAGCTGCAAGCATCCTCACCTGTATCAGTAGGGCTCTGGTAGAGCTTTTTAGGAGATATCCCATATCAGGCTCCTGTCAGCAAGGACTTCTTGGCATCAGCAACAGTGTCTGGGTTTGGGGGCTGCATATGGGGTAGATCCCCAGGTGGGGCAGTCTCTGGATGGCCTTTCCTTCAGTCCCTGCTCTGTTTTTTGTCCTTGTTTTTTCTCCCGTGAGTATTTTGTTCTCCCTTCTAAGAATGACTGAAGCGTCTACATTTTGGTGCTCCTTCTTCTTGGTCTTCATATGATCTGTGAATTTTTTCTTAGGTATTCCAAATTTTTGGGCTAAATATCCACTTATCAGTGAGTGCATGTGTGTTCTTTTTAATTTTCTTTCAGTAAATGGAAAAGCACCTCCCAAACCAAACCATGCAGTGAAAGGAAAGAAGGTGAAATTTAATATGCCTTATCTACAAACCGCATTGAAATGTTACATAAACTAATATAAAAAGTCAGCATAACTTATACAAATATGAATGTTGTTTTTTACATTGTATGTCTCAAGTTTATTGGAAGGGTAGATCTTTCTGAATGTGGACCAAAACGGTTACTCTACGAGGTGACAGAAGATAAATCTTGCCGAGGTGGTTATTTTATAATGCACTTCTATGCCAACCTCAGTGGGTGACGTTGCCTTTACAACACAGCTAAATTTCATTATTTTCATCGGAACTGCCTGGTCATAGAATTCACAGTTGAGGAAGTAAGTTATCATATTGTGTTCAGAGCCAGGTTGGTTTAAAGGTTTTAAAATAGCTGAGCTGAACGTCTGCTTTCATATTCAAATTAATCCGTATGAATTAAAATCCAGCTGTCAGCTTGTCAGTGGTGCTCAGAACACCCAGTCACTCATTTCGCCTGCTCGCCGGCTAGCAGCTGAGGTCAGATTCAACAGCAACCTGTCGCCACCCTGTGCTCTCTCAGGCTTTTCTCTCCGGCATAGGACTTTGTGGAAATTTGGCTTCTGAGCACCAAGTGGGTTCATTTCTTCGCAGCATGCAGCTGCCACCTAGTGGTCACTTTCTGAAGGTCACACGGAGATTACCGGGAGAAAATCCGGGCAGTTCAGCCTTGCTGCCTATGTTGAAGGCTAGGAGACTTTCCTCCACGGGGGACCTGTTTCGCACTGTACTGCTGATGTGTCCTTGTGGCTTGAAGACTGCATTAGTTACCTCTGGAGACTAAGAGATGACCATCATTTTCCATACCCCTAAGGTGTGTGTAGAACACAATAACTATATCCCAGTGTCCTCCCTGCCACGGGGATAATTTGAGAGCGCAGAAGTTAAAGTCACACTTTCCTCTGTGCTTGATTCTATGACAGCTTCTGAATCTTCTTTTGTTTGCTTGAGGACCTCCTTCTATTAGTTGTAGAACTGGTGACATTGCAGACTTGCCTTCCCCCATAGTGTATTAGGGAATCCATTCAACAATTGTAGTTGAGCAAATGGACAGACGGTGTAGCTATCAGTCCGACACTTTCTAGAACTAGTAGTGCCTCAGTCTTCCAGCTAGGTATCTTCCATTTTCTACTTAGCGTGACTTGGCTGTTGTTCCTTCACTCCCAGCCCTCAGTGTGTTCCTTTGATCACACACATAGCACATATATGACCTTGCCTTGAATTATCTATACCGGGTCCCCTTTGGACACAATACCTACCAGGACTGCTTTGAGTCTCCTGATATACATTGAAACTACCTGGCTAGCTCTAATGTCTGGAGCCCAAGTTAGAAAACCTGAAACCACTGCGATTTCTTACATGGCCCCAGGGATCCTAGTGCTGTTGGGAAAGAGGGTGCTGCCCTCTGCATCCTCTTCATTGATGGTTTTCTCAGCTCCAGGAGGCAACAGCATCCTGCATCAGCGTGTCCTACTGTTCTCGCTATTGGGTCAGCAGATCCAGTGCTCTACACTCTCATCAGAGAACAAGAACAAGCGCTTTCCTGGATCCGTCCTCCACAGGAACTGTCTGCTGTCTATGTGCGTTCCCAGGCAGTCAGCTCCACACAGCAGGCCTTGGCTGCTTCACTGCCGTTCATTTTGCCATACACTCTAGTGCCATCCAAAACTCTCATGTCTCATGGCTCCAAGAATCCATGCCTTCTACTTTCTTCCTTCTCTTCCACCAGGTCTTCCAATGTCAAAAAGTCTAGACATGGGGCATAGAACAGCTGTCTTCCCCACTTCCCATGGCTTTCTATTTGTGGTGTCCTTGGAGTATAACGGTGGCTCAGACCCATTCTATGAGTCACATGTGACATATCTAAGCTGGCATTTGGCTTGTCTTTCCGATCAGTGTATGATTGGAATCTTGGTTCATACTCCAAAAATAATATTGATGTCTGTCTTACAGCATTTCCTATCTTACTAATTTCCTGTGGCCTCTGAGACATATTACCACAAATTGGTTGGCTCAACGGTACACATATATCCTTTACAGTTCAGCAGATAAGGGACTTGAAACAGATTCGGCCGGACTGAACTTCAGGTGCTGCACTCGCTGTGTGGCCTTTAGAGATGAGTTTGTATCTTTCTGCTGTTGGTGGCTGCTAACATTCTTTGATATATTAATCTGTTTTCCTGAGGGAGAGGACTTATATAATTTACATGTATATCATCTCTATCTGTCTCTATCTATCTATCTATCTATCTATCTATCTATCTATCTATCTATCTATCTATCATCTATCTATCTATGTATGTATCTATGTATGTATCTATGTATCTATGTATGTATCTATGTATCTATGTATGTATCTATGTATCTATCTATCTATCTATCTATGTATCTATCTATGTATCTATATATGTATCTATGTATCTATGTATGTATCTATGTATGTATCTATGTATCTATGTATGTATCTATCATCTGCCTATGTATCTATGTATGTATCTATGCATGTATCTATGTATCTATGTATGTATCTATGTATCTATCTGTCTATCTATTTATGTATGTATCTATATATGTATCTATGTATGTATCTATGTATCTATCTATCTATGTATCTATGTATCTATCTATCTATGTATCTATGTATGTATCTATGTATCTATCAATCATCTGTCTGCCTATCTATCTATCTATCTATCTATCTATCTATCTACCTATCTATCTATCATCTATCCATCCTTCCATCTGGAATTGGCTCATGCAGTCATAGAGGGAGGCTGAGATGTGTCACATGCAGTACAGTCATCAAGCTAGAACAAGTGTTCTAAGCTCCAGGGTGAGGGGAGGAGACGACCAGTACCCCAGTTTGGAAGTCAGAGAGGAGAAATCCCTTCCTACTCAGCCTGTTTGTTCTGACCAGTTGATTGGGTGAGGCCCAGAGCAGGGTGGGGGGAGGGGGCAATCTGCTTTAGTAGCCTCCAGAAACAAGCTTACGGGCACACAGAATTCTATTTGACCACATCTCTGGGGAACTCATGTGCAGTCAGGTAATATACAAAATTAACTTTCAAACTTGCCTGTGGCCACATCTTTCGATCTAAGCCAGCATTACTGATTTTCTCTTTGCTATCTCTTTACATTGTATGGGTGTCCCTAAATATTCCCGTGACCTTGGATTTTTAGGTGTAGCGGTTGAGGCAAGTTCTTTGTATTTAGCTTATACAGACACCTAGTTTGCAATGTTTGGCTCAGCTCCCTGGGGGCTCTGATTATAGGTATGCCACACCATTCCCGCCTACCGGATCCTTGTCACAAGGTAGAACATGATCACATGTGCGCCTACCTAGAAAATCCTGGTAATTTGCCCATTTAACTTCCTCAATTAAACCACATCTGCAAAAACGCTCCCTGCCAAGGTAGAATTCTCAGGTTTAGGATTAAAGCACAAATATCTTCTGGAAGACCATTCATTATTCAACCTTCTCTACCAATTAAAGTATTAGTAATTACCATCAAGTTTCTTTAATCGGAACTTATGGATTCACCTCTGTCATAAAAGTTCCCTTGAATTCATTCATAATTACATAGTCTCCAGCTTCTAAGTTGATCTTGGACCTTGTCAGTAATTTTCACTCACCTACCTACCACCTAACAGCAAATACAATGTTCTTCCCAGACTATTTTGACAGTTTTCTTATGTCGACTGCATTATTCGTGAGATACCCATCTCCACATGCTAGACTGAGAACCGTGGGAGGCCAGGACCATCAATGGTTGAATACCTTTGTATTTGAGGTCCCAGGACAGTGCCTGGTACAGTGTGGAGGTGTCTAGTAAATACACTGGATGGATGACTACCAGACTCCTAGTTCTCACAGTGTTTTATAATTTATCAGAGAGAGAGAGAGAGAGAGAGAGAGAGAGAGAGAGAGAGAGAGAGAGAGAATATTAAATATACCGTAATGGCACCATATCTACATACATATTTATGTAGGTGCATCAGGATATTTTACTCAGCAATGGACTGCATATGGGACAGTGGTCTGAGTTATTTACTTCCTAGTCCGTGCACCATGGCAAACTCACCCATGGATCCATTTATTAGAAGTGCCTCTGTTCTTACCTGATAGCATGTCATTTATGACAGTAGATTGTGGAACGTGATCTGGAAAGTGAGAGCGCCTGGAAGGGGCCTCGTCTACACTTGCAGTTCTGGGGAGGGTGGAAGCTCCTAGGTGGACAGTTGAGAAAAGGCCTCAAGGAGCTGACTGGGGGAGCGATGGACTTTGTGAAAGAGGTTCCCAGACCGGGGGTAGCATTTCAGGATGTTCCTGAGGTAGGGTTGGTGTTGATCAAGAGGAGGATGGAGAGGATGAGGAAAGTGAGGAGGGGGGAGGCAGAGACTGCACAGCCACCAGGAGAGTTTGTAGAGAGCACTCAGGTGATGGGAGGGCCTTAGCAGCCCCTTCTCAGAAGGGAGAGTTGCTGAAGGGTTTCTACAAAGAAGAAGAGGGATACCATCTGACATGGGTGTTGTGTTAGAATCGAGGCTCGCATCCGGACACACCAAACCAGGCCAGTACCGTTCCAGGTGAGAGAGGTTTATTGTCGGGGAGAAAGGGACAAGGGAACAATGGAGACGAAAGGGAAAAGAAAAGAGAGTTTGGGGGTCAGGAGGGTCTGCTTTTTATTTGGGTTGTGATGTAACCGCTTGCAGGTAGAGGTGGGAGGTGAGCCAGGTGGAATCTGGGAACCTGAGGCGATTGCCACGGCAACAGATGCGCCCTGTCGCCTATGGGTGACGTCAACGTTAATGCTGGATTCCGAGGCGACCTGCAACTGTACAGCCAGTTCCTGACTGTAAAGCTGGTTCTTGATGCCAACAGTAGGTTTTAGAGGCATCTCTCTGTCTGCCTCATGAGCAGTAGGGCACCTAGTAGTGGAGATCAAAGATAAACGTGGCCTGCCTGGAGGTGTTGGCAGCGGGAATGGTCAGGAAGGGCCGGATTTTGTTTGCAGCTTGAAAACAGGAGCAATGGCACTTTCAGACATTAGATAAGGAGAAGGAAGGAGGGAGAGAGGGAGAGAGGGAGGGAGAGGGAGTACAACAAGAGATCTCACTGCTGTCTCCGAGGTTCCTTGGTGTAAGCAACTGGAAGCCAGGCTAAATTAAGGGTTTTGTCTGGAACTCCTCCTCCAAATGTCTTAATTCCCTAAAGCCACTGGAACAGCACAGACCTTTGCAACAGCTGTGTCACCCTGCCATCCATCCTGCCCTGGAGAGTGTCTGATCCCTTCCCTAGACGTGCGCCCAGCTGTGGGCCTCTTCTACATCTGTGTGCAGTGGCCTTAGGCCAATCCCTTGTTTGGAATAAGACCCGGCCTGCAGTCAGCCTCACCCTTCCCATGCATAGAAGTGAGCAGGTGGTCCGAACCCCTCCCTGGTCTGCGGCTCTCCATAGTGTTTGGGTGTCATTCTGTCAGTCTCTCTTCATGGTCACGTAGGGTTCACAGAGGGCTGGCTTGATTACACCCCTCGGTCAAGTCTCCTTGTCCCGGCATGGAGCAGTCAAGGACAATCAGAAGCTCTGCACTGGTGCTGGCCTGGGCCTGACTGAGGGCTGATAGAGTAAAGATACAGTGCCTTTAAGTTTGAGGGAGGCTTTATCTCTTGCCTCAGGTGGACTTTTACTCAGGAATTAGAGTGACAGTTGTTCATGGTCACAGAGCACTTTGATGAAGTTGGTGGTCAGTCAGGGCAGAACCAACGACATCCCCAGATCTTGGCCAAGGTCACAGATCGATTGCAATTTTTCCCCTCACCTGCCTGGCCCATTTTCGTGTCCTGTTCTCATGGGTAGTACCTTAGATACTCACTCCCCAGTGACTCCAATTCCTCCTGGATTTAACTTTTCTCCCTGTCAGGACCTCTGAGGTGTTCAGTGCCACAGTCTCTGTGACAAGGCAGAGCTGCGAAGGGGTTGCAGCTGTCACAGCACGGGCTTGCTCCCTGCGCCCCGTGTCTCTGGAGTTATGTGGGTCACATGTATCGGGTGCCTCGGGGCTTTGGAGACTCAGGAGGCAGAAACAGTTGTCTGCAGTAGTTGGATTTGTTTTGACCTAGTCCCAACCCCACAGGAACCTCTCAGTGGGGTACAGCACGGGGTCAGGCATCTCTTGTCTCCTCCCGGATGGTATCGGGAGAGTTACCATTTGGCATTTCTCCCAGCTCTTGGTTGGGAGTGCGTGCACATACCCACAGACACTCAAAGGAGGCCTGTTTACAACAAAGACCTCTGGCCATGGGGGTGGGGGAAGTGATGAATTTAAATGGACTCTACTATTTGTTCTGGAATGATTCATGTTTATTTAAGTTACCAGCCTCCCTCTTATGAGCAGTCACAAGTTCTGTCAAATTCCCCAGACACCCAAATAACTCCACATTTCAAAACCTTTGCCCTTCCCCACATCCTACCCCAAGGCTGTTGCTTGCCGAGTCTGACAGGTGCATTGTGGGTCAGGTGGCCTGGGTAAGTGGAAGGCCTCTGTCACGTTTCTACACTGAGAAATGAGAAGGTCATCTCTGGGGAACTAAAATTTGTGTGGACAGAGAATGTGTTCTTCACGGCATCAGGGAAAATAGTCTGCACCAAAACCTGCTTGTGGTCCTCCTCAAACCATGCCCTAGCCTCTGCTTTGATTATCCATGGAATTTACATCTGTCACGAGTTCTGCTTCAGTTAGAGGACCTCAGTGGAGAGGTTTGGAACCAGAACCAAGTGCAAGGAACTCTCCCCCTTCATTACCTTTCAGAAACATTTGTGACTTGATGCGGACCCGAGCAAGCTTTGGCCAAACTGGGGGTTCAACACCATCCATTCTTTTTAGGTGAGTTAAATGAATTAAAGTGCAGAAGGCATCTCTCATTTTCTGGTCATAGCTGCAGCAAAATATACCACGAAGACTTGTTTCTCCATGTATAACTTAGATGTATCGGCACCAGAGAGAGAGAAGAGTTACTTCATTTGAGGAAGTGTGACCTCTTATGACAACATTTGTTTTTCAAATGCCACACGGGCACCGGGAAATGTAGTAGTGTAGTCTCTGGAGCATCCTCCAGGCTTCTGTCCTTCTGTCCATCCTGTCCAGTGGAACTATGTTGTTTCTTTCTCGGTGCTCCAACAGTCTTGAATGCTAGAGTCTGTTCTTTGGTCCCCTGTGTGAGGAGAGACTGCTTAAGCATTTACTATGGTTCAAGCACTATTCTAAGGGGCCTAAAGCTATTAACTTAGATTTATAAACCATGGAATGCTGTTAATAGAAAGACCTAAGATGTATAAGAAATATGCATTGTGTTCCTTTGCTTCTATGAAAAGCAACATATATGTATAATATATATTTTATATACCACATATATTTTGTACAATTATAATTTTATATAAAATTTAATGTAATTTTTATATAAATTATGTATAATTTTCTGTCTCTGTCTCTCCATTTCTCTGCCTGTCTGTGTATCTGTCTCTGTCACTCTGTCTCTCTGTATGTCTTTGTGTCTGTCTGTCTTTGACTTTGTCTCTGTCTCTGTCTCTCCCTCTCTCTCTCTCTCTCTCTCTCTCTCTCTGTGTGTGTGTGTGTGTGTGTGTGTGTGTGTGTGTGTGTGTGTATTTGCAAGGGGGAGGAAACTTATAGAAAGATGACAAGAAAACGATGGGTAAGTTATTTCTGAGATGATAAACTGAGGTTTGAGTATGGTGTAAATGGGAAAGGTTTCACTTCATTGTAATTTACTCTCTTTGAATTATGGTATGTGTGTGTGTGTGTGTGTGTGTGTGTGTGTGTGTATTTGTGTGGGTGTGTGCACATGTGCATGTTGGTGTGCATGCACGTGTGTGGAGGTCAAAGCTCAGTACTGGGTCTCTTCCATTACTCTCTGCGTTAGTTTTTGAGGTCTTTCACTACATCAGAGGCTCACTAATTTGTTTTCAATCGGAACAATGACCTCTATGGATCTTCTTGTCTCTGCCCCTCATCCCACAGTGCCAGGGTGACATGTGCCAACCACTAAGTCAGCTTTTTATGGCAGTGCCATGGCTCCAAGTCAGGTCTTCATATCTGTGCGACAAGTATTTTATTGTCTGGGCCTCAGCCCTTGAATCATTTTTTTTTAACCACGTGGGAACTATTTCCACTTCCATAAAAACTCACTACATTTGTTTTAAAATGGAGAGTGGGAAAGCTTTGTGGGGCAAGATAACTTCATGGATAAGACCTGGGCTGAATCCCAGAGAGAGCAAGTCCAGTGTGGTCCCATGCATACAGTTCTATGGGAGGAAGGTGGAGTGGAGGAAGGGAGGTAAATGAAGAGGGTGGGGGAGGAGGAGGAATCGGGGAGAGGGAAAGACTACTGCTGGAAATAGCAGCTAAAGTCTTCCAAAGTCAGATTAAAAACGAGGAGTGGGGTTGTACCAGTAACTCACGGCATATGTGCGGTTATGATCCCAAGGTTTTATAACTTAGCTAAACAGGAAGGCCTCACCTTCTCATGCTCCTGGACTCAAATCCCATCGTCAAAACCTCATAAGATAGTATTATTCTCTCTTGGGATAGTGGCCATTACACAGTCCTCAAATACATGTAGCAGGAAGTGTCTGTGCTGAGAATGCAGGAGAGTCAAGCCCAGGAAACTCACACTCTTAAAGACAGGACGTTCATTCAAAACGCTGCCAAGCACATCCAACCTTTTGACACTGGGACACGACATCGGCGTGTACAAAATTCACGGCTGAGAACTGCACAATCAAGTTTAAGAATCATGTCTTAAGTAATGTTTCCGATTTTGTATTGTAAAGCATTCATAACTATCCTTAACCACATGCTGCCACGTGTAGCCCATGGCCACAAGTTGCACACGTAACTCAGGTACAGAGATGCAGGGTGATGGGGTTCCAGAGAAGAAAAGGACCATGCTAGTCGGGAGCAACTGGGATGATGGGTAGGGGTTTGTCGCTTTGTGCTTTGGGGAGAGGAAAAGGAGTCTAGCTCATGCAGAGGGTGGACTAAGCATTGAGACAAAGCTGTGTTTAGGGAACCAATAGGTGCTTGTGACAGTTCTAGGGCAGGAGGACAGGAGCACAGGCTGTGGGGTGGCAGAGTCAGTGCATAGGGTCTTATGTCCCATTTTATGTAAGCTGAGGGAAGCCATGGTCCCAGGCTGCAGTGGAGTCAAAAGCTGACCAACCAGAGCCGGGAAAGGCATTTGGAGGTGGAAGGAGGCTATAGTGAAGCTAATGAGGGTCGTCGTATTAACCTGGGAAGGAACTAGGGGGCGGCTACTCAGTACAATTGATCACCGGGCACAGAGAAGTGGTTGTGACTGGGGGAGTCAGGAGACATTTCTGTCCAGCTAGTGCAGTTTGAGTCTGTTCGTTCAGAAGGACAGGAATGAAGACATTTAGTGATACCCGGGGTAAAGGAAGAAGAGTCAACATGCGATTTGGACGTTTTACACTATCTGCGCCAGTTCGAGACTAGAGCTGAGGAGAAGTGTAGAAAGGGAGGGTGAAACAAGTTCTGTACCAGAAAACAGAGGCTTTTTACAGGAGGGTTTTAAAAAGGAAGATCACGTTAGATAAGCAGAGGGGCTAGGTAGATGGCTCAGTTGGTAAAACGCTGGTCACAGCACGACCAGCATAGAAACTTGCATCACCTGTACTTACATGAGCCCTCTAGGGGGCGCTATAATCTCGGCATAGGGAGAAGGACTGATTGGGCTGGTGAAGCAGAGACAGGTCTCTGGCTGGCCAGCCTAGCTAAATAAGTGAACTCCAGTGAGAGGCCCTGCCTCAAAAAAAGGTGAAGAATAATAACAAAGTTACCCCTGATGTCAACCTTTGGCCTCCATGTGAGCCCACATACCCGCTCGCCCTGCCCCCCACATACACACATCCCATGCATTAGAACAACAGCAAAAGAGGTGTTAGAGAAGGCAAGACGACCGGGTGATGAAGACGGGGTGATGAAGGGCAGTTACATAGCTCCAATTCTTGGTTTAACAAGGAGTCTGCCATGAGGCAAGTCACTTGCCCAGGAGGTGTGGAGGGCTGAGGTGAGAGAAAGGCCTTTCAAAGGCTCTGGATGGTCTGGAGAACCTATTCAGGAGAGCGTTGGCTGAAGAGAATATAGTTTGCAAATGCGGGACTACAGGACAAAATCAAATACAAGAGACGTCTCCTTTGGCTCTCGGGATTAAAAAAAATGCATTCAGTTTATTGAATTTTTAAAATTGGTAGATTTTACATAAAAACCCATAGTTGGACCCTGCGCGATCTAGCCTTCCAAGGCCTGGTTCCTCTGGAGACTGTTGTCTCATGAATCCCAGCCCTCCAGAAGAATAACCTGCTGAGCTATCTCTCCAGCCACTATTTGGATTTTTTTTAAATCATAGCAATTAGAAAAGCAAACACACACACACACACACACACACACACACACACACACACACACACACTTCTGCTTCATGTTGTTGATTTTTATTAACTAACGCCCGGGGCTTTTTGAATCTAGATTTACAAATCATATAAATCTACAAACTTATTTCTTAGCAGTGTCTGTCAAATTTTCATGCAAGACCAATCTTGTATTTTCTGAAAAAAAATTGAGAAAGGTTGATAGCAGTTTTTTTCTTAAATGTTTGATAGAGTTTATAAAGTTATATGAACCTCTGCCTTGCTATGTGGGAAGGTTTTTTTAATGGCAAATTTAATTTTCTTAGTAGAAAATGATAGATGAGTTTATAGTAAAACTAGTAGACAGATGATAGACTTTCACATTTATTGCTGTGTTTAGGTAAGTTGTACTTTTAAGATCTTTTTCATCTTATTTAAATTGTCAAGTTTGTTCATGACTAACTTTTTTATATGCCCTTAATAATGGTCACGGAAATATACCAACCTTCTTTCTTTAACTCTGGCAGGGACTATGCCAACAGTCTCTCTTTAACTCTGGTAAAAAGTCTCTCTTTTTCTCTGGTAGGACAATTCATGCTTTTAATTTCTTTCCCTTGTTTGATTTTCTAGAATTTTCAATTTTTTGTTTACTATCTGATCTTTCTAGATTAGATTTAGGCTACTTTCGTTTTGTTTGTGCTAAGATGCTCAATTCCGTGGTGTGCTGAGATTACAAAAGCTGGTAATGACAAGAGTTAATCATAACCAAGTTTTAAAACTCTCCAGTGGCAGGATGCTGCATCATCCCTCGAACAGGCCACTAATCTCCCAAGTAACACTGCTACTGGAGATTTCAAAAGGTCAGTACCTTGCCTAGTGTTGCATCAAGAACTGGCTTTACAGTCAGGAACTGGATTTATAGCTACAGATCGCTTCTGAATCCAGTGATGATGGCCATGTCACCCACAGGCAGCAGAGACCTGCACATCTGTTGCCATGGCAATGGCCATAGATTCCTGGTGTCTATTTGGTCTACTTTACCTCCCACCTCTACCTGCGAGCGGTTACATCACAGCCTAAATAAAAGGCAGACGCTTCCTCACCTTCACCCCTTCTCTCTCTTTTCCCCCTTTGCCCCTTTCTCCCACAATAAACTTCTCTCACATGGAACTGCGTTGGCCTGGTGTGGTCTGTCAGGATTCGAGCCGCAATCGTATCACAGGGTCACACGACTGCCAGTGGCTTAGTGAGAATTTGGAGCCATAGCTTCCCAGGACATCATGTTACCTCTCCACAGGGGTTAGAAGTTACCCAGCTCAGGTGAAAGACTTGAATTTTGTTGTCTTCAGGCTGTGACTCCTAGAGTCATTCACTAAGGAGCTCATCAGAGAGAATGTGCCCCTGTCTCTGGCAGGACCCATCCCTTCTAATTTAAACCTCTGCTCAACACTAAGCCTTTCTCAAAAAGTGATTGCTTACAGAGCTTACATGGTGCCAATAAGATGTCGTACACAGGGCGCGTCTTCAGATAAGACCCAAGAGCATATTTCTCTTCTTAAAGACAAGCAGCTGGTTTACAAGTACTTATTCACTATGTAAAAAACATGTTTTACTGATTTATACTTGTCTAGTTCCCAAAGCACACCAGGCAAGCACAAAAGAGCATACACAATACTGTGCTTCATATATCATACATGCTAACCTTTATAAAAACAACAAGAAACAGAACCACAAGCTAAAAGGTATTATTCTTTTCCAAATTCACAAGATGAGGAAAGAGTAGGTTCAAATTCATGACCTCTTTCTCCAACTCCACTGGCCTATGTTGTTATTTATACCACAGATGAAAGAAAAGACTCCATAGGCCAGGGGATTATCTCTGTGGGTGAAGGTGTTCCTGTGCAAGCCTGGGGACTTGAGCTCTGTCCCTGGAACTCACACCAAGGAGGAGGGAGAGAACTGACTCTAAAAAGCTGTCCTCTAGTGTTCACATGCATTTTGTGGTATGTGTGCCCACACATACACATACATACACACATATACATATATACACACACACACACATATACACATACACATACTCATACACACTCACACACATACATACACACATACACACATACATACAACATACACATACTCATACACACATACACATATATGCACATGTACATATACATATATAAATGCACACACATAATATACACACACATATATACACACATACACACATATACACATATACACATATATACAAACATACTCCACATACTCTACACACACATATACACACATATGCATACACACATATACACACACTCATATACACACACTCATATACACAATATACATACACACATATACATATAAATGCACACATATATACACACATACACATACACTCATACACACATGTACACATACATACACACATACACACATACACACATATACAATATACACATACACACATACACATATATGCACATGTACATATACACATATACACATATATACACACATACACATACACATTTACACATATATACAAACATACTCCACATACTCTACACACACATATACACACATATGCATACACACATATACACATGCTCATATACACATACACACATATACATATACACACATATACACATTACACGTATACACATATATACAAACATACTCCACATACTCTACACACACATATACACACATATGCATACACACATATACACATGCTCATATACACATACACACATATACATATACACACATATACACATTACACGTATACACATACACACATAAACAAAAAGCACACACATATACATACATACACACATATACATATACACATACATACACACAGACATATACAGAAATGCACACATACATATACACATACACACACATATATATACACATATATATATACACACACACATATACGTACATATACATATATATACACACACACATATACGTACATATACATATATATACACACACACATATACGTACATATACATACACATACTGCTTTTAAAGAATGGAAAAGAATTCAAATAATAAATCATGCAAAGTTGTTTATAATATCAATGTGTCAGTTACCAAATTCCTCTGTTGTAGTCATTTCTTTTGAAATAAGTATTGAAATTTGCCCCGAGCTTTCTGGTACAAAAGTCAAACTTAGAGTGGCAAACTTGATGAGTAATTTTTCACCAAGTAACATTCATATTGTAAATCAATGAGTACTTAATTCTATTTCAAAATGTTTTTAAAGTGGGTTGTGTAAAGTACTAAGAAGGGCTGACATGGCTACAAGGGAACCGGATCCCATGTAGCCTTGCTGCCTTGCCGGACAGGCCATACTTGACACTCTGAAGATAATCTCAGCAGCTCACAGAGAAATCTGTCAGTCAAAAGGACCATGTAACATGTACGCAATACAACGACCACATACCGACCCTGATTTTGTGGTTGTGGCTTTTCGTCTCCATTTCAGGATTTTAAGGTCTTTGCAAGTGGAAACCCCTCTTCTAGATCTTGTGATCTTTGCAGGGAACTCAGTGGGATCAAGTCCATTGACTACTACTAAACAGTGGTAGACAGCTAAAAGTGCTTTGAGGCCACAAGAGGAGACGCCCACGAGTAAACATAGGAGAGAATGAAGATGACATAAGGCGCCTGGCAGGAGACACTGGTTGTGTAAGAGGGAAGGACGCTGGGCAGTCTGGCTGCCTGCACAGGACTTCCCACTTCTGGAGAAATTACAGCACTCTCCACCTTTCAGCCTGGCCCTCCACCACGCTCAGGGCAGCAGGGGTATGAAGGAGGTCCTAAAGCAGTGGTGATCCACCCTGATTCCAGTTTGGGTGGATATTCTGCCAGAGACTTGTTTTTTGAGCCACCAGACAGGCTGTCTCCTGAGATCTGACCCAAAATGGAACTTGGAGGAGAATCAGCTGGCCTCTATTCAAACCAGACAAACTCAAACAATGCTAGGAGCTGGGGAGGGACCTCAAGACCCACAAGAAATGCTTACTTCCCTTCAGCCTGTGGTACAGAAGCGTTTAGTTGAATCAGCAAATGTGAGAGGCTGTATGGACCCTTCGCTACTTAGAATGTGAATATAATGTCTGGTGGGCATGGAGAATAGGTAAAACATTTAAAAAGAGTGAAATTAAATGTTATTACAAGCCATGTGGACGTGTCATAGACCATGAGGGAACATGGCAGAAGTCTATTCACCATCTAAAACGGCTTAGCACATTATCCAGATCTCTCTGAAAAGTCCTAAGCACGACCTTTGCTATGATCAGCACTCTTGGTAGGATGGCGTTTTCAAAGGTGGAAATACTGGACAGGAAGGTTGACAAGGGTGAAGTAAACACTGGCAAGTTTATTTTGGACACAGGAGTGCTAATGTTGATGGCCATCACGGTGGCCCCTTGGACATGGTCTCCAGTCCTATGCTATTGTTCAGCCTCCTGTCTGCATGTGGGCAGGAAGTGTTTGACTAATGCCCAGTGGCCGGGTCTATAGCCTCTTCATCTCTCTGCCTCTGTTTCTATCTCTCTCTCTCTCTAATTCCATCTGTTCTTCTCTATGCAGTATTCTCTCATACATGCTTCTATAAGAGAGGTGGGGCGGGGGAGGGAAAGAGAGGGAAAGAACGAGCACAAGAAGGAAGAGAGAATGGGTTTAACTTCCAGACCTTGAAGGGAAAGCTGCTCCCTTAATGAAAGGCAAACAACACGAGGTCAACACGCTCTGGAATGCAGGATTGTTTGTCACCGGTCAGCTGCAGGTCGCCGTGTTTACAGGGTATTTTACCAAACCAAACCAACAAGGATGTTTGCTATTAACTCTAGGCTCTAGGCATAAAACCAGAAGGTGAAAGATCAGGCTCATCTGTCTGAGCCTCAGCACCCAGCTCTGCCTTGGGAACAATGGTTCCTCAGATCAAGACACTTAAGTTCACTCAACACATGGTAATTAGCCACATTGGGAATGCAAAAAGCGAAAGATTCAAGCCCCTTAACTCTTGCAAGAATCATGTCGGGGATTAGCTAAATAATGTTGATGCCTTTTGTTTGTTTGTTTGTTGTTAAACTGATTTCCCTCTTAAATCAAATCTCTCTTCGTGAGTAGAAGCTAGTTAAAGATTTTCCCAAGAAAAGGTTGAAGATACTGGTTTCAATCTTGAAGGAGGCATAGAAGTTTTGCCAGGGCTGCAAGCAGTCTGTGAGAGACAGGAGTAAGGGAGAGGCGTGAGGAACAGGGCACTCAGAGAACATGGTTAAGTATGGGCATATGGGCGAGCAGGGTGGGGACCAGGACCGTAGGGCTGAGCTCAGGGAGACTCACACATGCCTCAGTAGAGGAAGGGAAGCCAGGGAAGAGTGCTGGGCAGGCGGCGGTTAGGGCCATGTTTGCTTACCCAGGTATCAGGGTTGCCACCGCATGCTTCAAATGGTTCTGTGTGAGGAGAGAGGGCTAGTTTACAGTAGATGCTGATGGGGTGACCCTGAGGAGTTGGTAGGCCCAGAGATCCTCAAAGCAGCTGTGGGTATGGTAAGGGGACAGCAAGAAGCAAGAGTAAGATGGTGGTCAGTCGGTTCTGAGCGAATCCCCGGGCAACAGGGCCACCGTCTCGTTAGAGGACCAGTCCTCCAACAAGAGTCTCCAGTGACTTAGTTTGCAAAGAACGCATGGAGTAGGTGTTGCGCTGGTTACTTTTGGAGACACTGGCAAGAGGGAACCACAATTAAAGGATTGCTTTCGTTAGATTGACCTTTAGGCATCTCAGTGTTGGATTTTCCTGATTAACGATTCAGGAGGGAAGGTCCAGCCCACTGTGGGCGGGGCCAGCTCTTAGGAGGTGGTCCTGGGGGTCTATAAAAAAGCAAATGGAGCAAGCCCGACACAAAGTCAGGAAGCAGTGTTCCTGCATGGTCTCTGCTTTAGTTCCGGCCTCAAGTTCCTGCTCTAACTTCCCTCCATATTAGACTGTAAACTGTATATCAAATAAACCCGTTCCCTCCCCAGGTTTGCTTTAGTGAGTGTTTTCTCACGGCAACAAAAAGCAAAACGATTCCCAAGTGTGCTCAACACACTCAATCCCGAGGAAGGACCAAGCCAACTTTTACCGTGGATCGAGAAGAGAATAAACAGGAACGCATTTGAAGCGACTGAGCGAGAGACATCTTGAAGATTTTGTTCATTCCTGCTCATCGCACTGTGTTACCTAATTTCTTTGATCCCCAGATCGCTAGAAGCAAGATAGTAACAGCAGCTTCTTTATAGCGTCTACAGAAGGATTTGATTAAAGATGCAGAATGATTACTAAGTCTGCCCAGGTATACGTCCAGTGTCTGCTGGTGTTGTTGAAATGTCCCCTGCAGGCTTAGGTATTGCAGCCCTAGTCCACAGGTTGACCGGTGTTTGAATACGAGTCCCTAACCTCAGCCTTGGTTGTGCATTCATCTCTGATGACGTCATGTTTAAACGGGCTGTTAAGAAGCCTGTCTTTGAGGACCTATCTTGACCCCCAAACCCTTCCTCTGTTTTATCTGTGGCTTTTGTGCTTTGGCTTTGCGGCTGCTGTGAAGTGAGCCGCCCCTACCACATGCTTCAGCTATCAGGCCCCCCAAAGCTGACTGCAAACTAAATCTACTGCAGAGAGGTAGGAGGCAAAGGACCCTCTCCTCCTTTAGCTGGCCTTCGCCAGTATTTTGTCTCAGTGCTGACAGCTATACAATTCAATTGCTCTTGTCCCTGTACCCCAAGGAGACAAACCTCTAGAGAGACTCTTTCTCCTTCCTGCCTTAGTTACTAATGAGTTTTATCATTCATTGGCAGTCCTGCTGCAAAGCAAAAGGCCCCCCTCCCATTTACAAGATAAAAACTCGCAAAGATCATACCTTTAGAGAATTCTTCATCAAAGGCAATTTTGCATGGTTATTGTCTTAGTGAGGGTTTCTATTCCTGCATATAACATCATGACCAAGAAGCAAGTTGGGGAGGAAAGGGTTTATTCAGCTTACACTTCCACATTGCTGTTCATCACCAAAGGAAGTCAGGGCTGGAACTCACACAGGGCGGGAACCTGGAGTCAGGAGCTGTTGCAGAGGCCATGGAGGGATGCTGCTTACTGGCTTGCTTCCCCTGGCTTGCTCAGCTTGCTTTCTTATAGAACCCAGGAGCGCCAGCCCAGGGATGGCACCACCCACAATGGGCCCTCCCACCCTTGATCACTAATTGAGAAAATGCCTTACGGCTGGATCTCATGAAGACATTTCCTCAAGGGAGGCCCCTTTTTCTATGTGATAAGTCCAGCAGTTATTTTGTTATTGTTGTTGTTGGTTGGGAGAGAGGTATGTCTATAAATGCACACATCCCATTCAGAAGTTAAATTTGACCCAAAGGTTCCAAGTCCTTTTTTTTCCCCCTTGCCTCCACTGGGGAAACTTGGTGTGGAATTGATGTGACCCAGGCACAGGGCACTGAGTCTTTCTCCTATTCACAGGCACATCTGATCCTGGATTAAATCTGGGACTTGATACTCCACAGCCAGATCCCCTGTCATTGCCTGGTAACCAGCTGGCTGAAAGCAGGCTTTCTGTGAACACTGAGTTTCTAAATCATGCTACCCTTTCTTCAAGTCACGAGGCAGGGAGACCGTGGATTAATTTAGACCCTCCACACCAAGGAAAAGCACACGTTCGGGGAGGAGTTAATTTCTCCAAGGCTACGGGAGTTTTCTTTGCCTTTCACTTGACCTGGAAATGCCTTTTATACATTTGAGGTGCGCCTGGCATCCTTTGGTTTACTGCCTCGTCCTTTAAAGGGCCCACTGCCCAAGAATATGCCACCTAGCTGGCGCCCCGCCCGAGTCCCTGCACTCAGAGACGTCTCTGAGTTTTCCAAGACAAGCATTTCTGATTGGGAATAAATCAGTGGCCTAGCCTGTGTCCCAGTATATTATCTGCAGAGAAATAAATTTCTGCAACTAAAAACCGAACATAAAAATGAACCAACCAACTAACCAACCAAACAAACAAACAAAAAAACCAGATAATAGCCCAAATGGAGTTTCCCAACTTTTTAATAACAAATTGTTCTAAAACTAGAGATAGTGGAGACGACTCAGCTAGTAAAGGTGCTTGCTGACAAATCTAAAAACCTGCCTTTGAGCCTGTGTGGTAGAAGGGCTGACTGCCACCAATTCACCAATTGTCCTGGGTCCTCCACATGTATCTCATAGCATGAGCATGATCTCTCTCTCTCTCTCTCTCTCTCTCTCTCTCTCTCTCTCTCTCTCACACACACACACCCACACACACACACACACACACTCTCTCTCTCTCTCTCACACACACACACACATAGTCACATACATCCTCATTCACACACATGAACTCTCTCTCTCTCTCTCTATCTATCTCTCTCTCACACACACACAGAGGGGAGAGAGAGAGAGAGAGAGAGAGAGAGAGAGAGAGAGAGACAGAGACAGAGACAGAGACAGAGACAGAGAGACAGACAGAGAGAGGGGGGAAGTTGATAGACTAGTATAATAAATTTATGACCAACCACCTACACTCAATACTTATTCATATTTTGACATTTTTTTGCTGTTTCTATTTATGTGCCCATTTGAGTGTGTGCACAACCTCGTAACAATTCATCCTAAACCTATTTCAGCACCTGTCTTTACAAAATAAAAACGCTCTCCCACATAGCTCCAGTACTGTTACCATTCCCAAGCAAATTCAGAATAATTACCCGATAGCATCCAACATTAATCTGCACTTTAATCCCTCTGCGTGGCCTTAGAAGTTGGGTAATATGTTTGACTACCATCAGTTTTATGCCTTTTAGGAAAGATGGGTCCTCCTGTCCTCAGTTTCAATGGCACTGCCTCCTTCGTTCATTTACGCCAGCTGTCCTATAGACATAGCTGTCATGTGGCCTTCAATGAGCAGTGTCTGGAAGGGGCAGGGAAGGAGGGTGCTGCATAACGCAGTGTAACAGAGAGAATAAAGGTCTGCATCTCACTCAGAATGGAGGGTCATGTCTCCCTGAGGTCATACTATGTCTCCGACCCCCTCTCAGCCCCTAGGAATGTCCTTACCACCGTCCCAGCATTCTTGCTTCTCTGCAAACGCTGAGTGCCTGCCCAGCCTGAGTCTCTGCCCCTCTTTCTGTGTAGGACAGTTGGTCCTTCCCTTCCAGCAGGAGGGTCTCACTGGCACCTATCCTTCCTTGAACCCCGTGTGGGGAGTCAGTTGCAAACTACCTTCCAGTGTGCATTTCATCCCAACTTCCGTCTTTTTCCAAAGATTTATTTATTTTTTGCATTTATGTACATATGTGTGTGTGTATATATATATATATATATATTTGTGTGTGTGTGTATGTGTGTGCACGCACCTGCATGAGTTTGCGTACCACATGCATGTAGGAGCCTCCAGAGACCAGAAGAGGTCACCGAATCCCTTTGAACTCCGGCTACAGGCAGTTATGTCCCACCATGTGGGTATCGAGGACCAAGCACTGTTAACCACTGAGCCATTTCTAGAGTCCCTAAGCCCTGCCTTTCTATACATTTCTTTTCTCCGACTGATGACTTGTCTCATTCCTTAGGAGTTATGCGTTCCAAAGACAGGGCTTTCATGTGACTTGTTCTGTTACACCTTCAGCTGCAAAACCAGCGTCTGGCTCCATCCAAGTAATGACTATTTATTAAAAGGCACAACTGAACTCCAAACACTGCAGAGAACCGGTGTGTTAGATAGACCTCTGATGCTCCTGTGACCCAGACATCCATTCCCTGCTGCCCTGGCCTGTGGTAAGGCCTAAAGCCAAGGCCAGCTGCAATTCTCAGCCCGCTAGACCCTCTGTAAAACAATTTTGTCTCTGGGTTGAAAACAATCCCTCAGTGACTCCCAGTAAAAAAGTATTCTGTAAAAGAGAACTAAGTTGCACATATGTATTTGAAATGCGAGCTTCACTAAGTCGCATTTCCTTGCACCATGTATCTAACTTCTACTTTGTTCTCTTTCAGCTTTTAAAAGGATGCTTCTGAGATGCTAGGGTGATTTTAAACTGCTAAGTGGTCGTGGTCTGCAGCCCGGAAAAGAAAAGAAAAACAAAACAAAACAAAACAAAACAATAACAACAACAACAAACCTTGTGTGCTCATTTCAGTTCTCACAGTAATCCAATGCAGTGATACTATTTTAATACTCATCTTGCAAATGAGGAAATTGAGTTTATTCAGGGTCACCCAGAGGAATTGCAGTTCGCCCTTAAATGCTACGTCTCTTTCAAGAGAGGGTTCAGTTACTTAAAAAGTAAAACAGCTTTCTAAATTCCTTTGCGCTTAGTAGGATGTCTGTGGGTAGGGAAAAAAAAAAAGATCTTACACATATATATGTATATGGACACTGTTTTAGGCCAAAATAGGTGAAGACGTGTTTATGAAAATGAAGTATTTCTAAGTAACTTTATGGTCATTGCAGCATTTAGCTACACAATGCTCTCAATACCGTAATGGATAAAAGAGCCTCCTGGCTAATGGAGATCCAAGGAATTCTGTGTGATTGGCACTCCTCACCGTCTGCCAGTAAATGGATCACACCTTTGGAGGCATGGCTAGCGGGCTTATCTGGGAATCCATAAATTATGTCTTCATTTTTATATGAATCAATTATTTAAGTTATCTTTTTGTGGTGGTCTATCTTGAACTCAAGACCTCATACAAACCGGGTTTGAATCCCTGGACTCTACCCGCATAGATTATTAGTTAATTACAGACTATGGGAGTATCATCAGCATGCGGAGTTTGTCGCCAGTATAACGTTAATATTTTTGCGACACTTAACGATGCCGCAGATATTTCAATATATTACTCGTGTTCAAGTTACTATATGAGACCGATGCCAGTTATCATCTCCACAATCGGATCTTGCTGTTTAACATGTTGAGAAAGAAAGAGGTCCATTAGTCGAGCGCACAATTTTACTCTAGAATATCTTGACTGATAGTCGTAGTTCCATATGGGTTTCATGCATCCAAATGCATACTTTAAAAAAATACTGGGAAGAAATTCCCACAGATGATCTGAACAAGCGTTTCTTAAGAGATAATGCCTAACATGCCAACAACCATACGAAAAACGATCATCAAAGGAAGCAGATAAAAAACCACGGTGAGATATCCTCTAGTGCCCATTACAACGGCTTTTACCCAGAACCAGTGTTGGTCAGGATGTGGAGATTGGGGACTTTTAAATACTGCTGGTGGCAATGCAAACCAGGCAGCCATTATGAAGAACAATGTAGACATCCCTGAAAAAAAACCAGAGCTAGCTATCCAGCTGTTCGTGCTGTTAAAGAACTATTCAGTATGTTTTAGTATGCGTGTTTGTGAGTGTATAAATACGCCATGTACATGCCTGGTGACCTCAAAGGCTGAAAGAGGGTTTCAGATCCCGGTGGAATTGGAATTGCAGACAGTTGTGAGGTGCTGTGTGGGTGATAGGAAGCAGAGCAGTAAGTGGGTCTATCTCTACAGTCCCATGATCCCGCTACCTTCCTCCCGGGTACAAATCTAATGACACTGAAATCAGGATGCCGAGGACACATCTGCCCTTGGATGCTTACTGAGGCACTGTTTAGAAGTGTGGGTCACTGTCCTGGCTGTTCACCACCATCAGCTACCTTGAGGCTATCAGTGGGAGTGGGGTGGGACTCAGCACATTTTCTAAGAAACATGGAAGTAGAGGTGCAGAGAGTTCATTGGTACCTTAATCTCTCCCTTGTCCCTGTGTCTGCTGTCAGTCTCTGTAGTTGGTGGTTGTCACAGACTTATCCTCCATTGGCCCATCTGTGTCTCTCGTTTTTTTCGGCATACATGTACATTGAAGGGAGCGTTGAATTACTTTGTTTTGCCAGTGTAAGTTGAGAAAGTCAGCTTTGCTTGTTGTATGCCCATCATTCATGTTCTGCAGATACTGAAGTGATTGATTTTCTTCTGTACCGAGTGGGGAACGTCTAAATTTCTGGGTTGAGTTCTGGTGTTAGTCTCCTTGAATTATCATTCTGCCTCCCAGAACAAAAGGGCCGTGGAGGTCGCCTATGGTTTAAATTATTTCTAGCTGGCATTGTAATGCATGGTGGACACAAAATAATAAATAACAGACCTATGCTTGCACAAATGTCTCTGATGGATGAAGCCTGGCTGTGGTTCTTATTTAGCCCTGTGTTAAATTTAGCCACATTTCTCTACATGTTTACAGAAAATCAGGTTGTATGTTTTGTGAATTGAAATGTTTGACAGGATTGACTTACTTTCATCTTGGGATCACCAAAACACACAAACGTGTGAGCTCGGGAAATGGCTCAGCTGGTAAGGGGCTTGCTATGCAAGCGTTAGGACCTGAGTTCTGATCCCTAGCTCCCGCATAAAAGCCAGGTTTGTCCACAGACACCTGCAATCCGAGAACTCAGGGAAGGGGCAGACAGAAAAAGGCACATTGTAGGGGTTCGTTGACTAGACTAATTTACCTGGAGCAGAGAGCTCCAAGTTCAATGAGAGACCTGTATAAAAAAAATTATGGTGGAGTGGAATAGAAGGAAATACTTAAAGCCAGTTTGCACACACATATGCATTGCATGTCTATACTATACTGTCTATACTATACACACATGCACATGCACATGCATGCGCGAGTGCACACACACACACACACACACACACACACACACACACACCACAACCAAACAAGAAACAAATAACAAAAAAAAGATGAATAAACTTGGATTTGCTTCTAAAATTCCCGAGATGATCTAAACTCCATGGTGTCCGCTTTCTTAAAAGCAAAACAATAACTCGTATTCCTTTTCAGCTCTTCCTGGAGCTCTGATGCCAGTGGATGGAACACAGTGTGCTTGGGATGGGGTCCAGGGTGCCATGACCGAGGACGACCTGCCCTGCTCCTCAACCTCATGGCTGCTCATTTCCCCACACGTCTATATAAACCTTTCTAGAATGTTTTCAGTGTATTTTTACATGCGCTCCAATCTTTGTGCAAAGGTGACTTTCCCTTCTTGGTACTTCCTTGAGTTAGGAGCCCATTGGTTTATGGAAACCCCTCTATGGCACCGCTCAAGTTTTGAAGACAGGTCTTTCGCTAGCCTCCGTTCATTGCTGTCTATGCAATGGAAGAGAATTCATGTTCTCCTTGCCATCAACGTCGTTAATCTGAATGCATTGAAGTCTTCTGCATAAGCCGGTTAACAAAGGGACTCCATCAGTATTGTCAGAAGCATCTCTGGTAGTAAAGGAGTTCTGCAGCCATACTATGCTCAGTGCTGGTGTTTGGGGATGATGGCACAGTAGGGATTAAACTTTCCCTGCTGGGTGGGCTATGTTTGTGTCCTTCTCTATGTTCTCCCAGCCTGCCGCTTGACTGCGGTCTTCGCTCTGAATGGTCTATGCAGGTGTGACTCATGGGATCCCTCTTGAATTTTTGGGTACCGATGTGGAGTTTCAGGCTGTGGCTGACCTGGCTTCTGCCTCGTGTTCAAACTGGACACGTGAGCAGATTAGATCCACATAAGGCAATAAGGAGAGGAAGTGTACCAACATGTCTGTCCTACACTCTTCAGGAAGCTATACCAAGAACCATTCCTCAAAGAAGCTCACAGTAGCCCAGGAGGAAGGATCCTTGGTTGTCCATAGCCAGTAACCAACTCAGCTGAAGACCCTGTGATTGGCTCTTCCCGGTTCGCTATTTTAATTTGCCTTGTCCTCTACTTGTTTCTTCAAATCAGTTCCAAAAATAAAGCATCTCCTTTCGAGCTCTGCTTCTGGGAAGAGCCCAGACTAAGCTAATTTAAATCAGCTTCACTCCATTGCATTTTTCCTCTTAAATTTGGAGATGTTTGGAAACTATTTGCAAGTCTTATAAAGTACACACTAAATAAAGGTGGCACGAGAAACAAGTAAATAGGATAGTGCCCCGCATGTTGTACATAAATGCTCTATAAAGTAGGAATTGTTCTGTGAATTAGACTCTCCCCCGTGCTTCGGTTGGGAGACAGACTCAGACAATTGCTTGGTTTTGTAAAAACACGTCTCCGTAATTCTACAGCTGTGCTTAGACGGTAACTGAATAGTAATGTTTTGATCACAGCTCCACAGATGGTCAGGCTCCAGAAGACACAGGTCTCTTCAGTAGAGGGGCTGTGCATGAAGCTGGGCTTATCAGTGGGCTCTGAGTACTTTGGGGTGCGTGTCTAGACCTGTGTGTGTATATCTTTCTTTAAAATGGTCTCTCTGTCTCTGTCTCTGTCTGTCTCTCTCTCTCTCTCTCTCTCTCTCTCTCTCTCTCTCTCTCTCTCTCTCTCTCTCTCTGTGTGTGTGTAAGTGTATATGTGGAGGCCAGAGAGAGAGGGTTTCAGATGCCCTGAGGCTGGTTATAGATGGTTGTAAGCTACCCTACTTAGATGGATGCTAGAAACCAAACTTGTGTTTTCTGAAAGAGTAGATAGTGCTCTTCTTGAACTATCTCTTCCTCCCCATATCTATTTTTCTGCAAGTACACAGTTTCGATTCCAATGGAATTACTTAAATATCACAGTCCTTGGGTCACAAATAGGAAACGAAGATTTCGGAAATGAAAAGTATGGCGGGCAACCGGTTTGGCACTGGAGACAGAAATCACATAAATTTTGCACCCTGTGCCCCTGGAAAAGGCATACGGTCATTCACCAGCTGGTTTACAGTAGAGGCAAAGCCAGAGTTCAGGCTTTTGAGTTCCTTCTCAGGGTCTTTCCAGATACTACACTGCCCTTCCTGAGTGGCCTTTCTGCTGAACTGGAGGTCAGTGAGCTTTCCTCATGTGACGCCCAGGCACTAAACAATCAGGGCTTTGCAGGCAGCGCCGCTCTGGGGCAGCTACTCACCTCTGCCGTGGAGTGAAGTCGGGGTGTGGGAGACTAATGTGAACGATCAGGAACACGCTCTGAAAAGACGCAGTCCTAAACACAGGAGAGGCCCTGACTTTGGCCAGTGGGTCACCCTTTGTCGGTCCAAGTTTCATAGCAACATACGGCAAATTCCGCTTGGTGATCACCCAGGGGCCATTGGATCTTAGAGAATTAAAGTCTCCAGCCTGATGCTGAGAGTTGCTATGACATGGTGGTCCCCGCAGGACCGGGCTTCCTTCCAGGTTTGCATATGCACAGACTCTGAGCCAGCATCCAGGAGAATGGGCCTGGCCCACTCTAGTTTCCAGAAGGAATCGAATTCTCTTCCTGTGCAGATAAAGGAACAATTATACCACAGGGGACTTACTGGAAAGTAAAGCAGGCTCACCAGGAAGCAGCAGGAATCTGCTTCTCAGTCATATTCTCCGCAGTCTGGCCCAGAGTCTGCCAGACCCGGAAAGGTCAGCTGGGATCACTGGCAGACTTGGCAAACTTCCAGAACCTTCACTCGTGGGATGACGCACGGGGGTTTGTCAATTTCCGTGGCCCACTCAGGACTTCCCGTGGCTCATCCAGCTATCTTATCCTCTTCAGGTTCAAGCACACGAGTCTCCATATAGTTTTACCCTCTGCTGTTCTGTCAAAGCTACGCCATTTACTGTGTACAAATGTGACTTTTGAGTCCTTGAACCCATGCTTTCTTTGCGGATTTCTTGTCGACGTTTGAGAAAGTAAAAAGCAATTGTCTTTTACAGAGAAGGTCAAAGCTAGGAGTTTGGGCGAAACCCAATGTCTATTGCAATGGGGCTGGATGTTTATCTGGGTGCTTATGCGTACGCATGCGTGCACAAAGTTATGCATGAACCTCAGCTTGCCTGTTAAATTAGGTCACCTTTTCCAAAGCCTCCACTCAGGGAGGGCCCTTTCAGCAGCTTGGGGGCTCTTAAATAGACGAGTGACTGCATCCTCTCTTGTTAATGTCGTTCCCAGGCATCTTTCCCTATCCTTCGCTTTCATTTCTACCACGTAAAATTATTGCGTGGCCTGTTTCAAATTTCTAAGGGACAAGGGCTTACAGAAGCCGGATGGCACTTTCAATGGGTTTAGTTATCTAAATCTTAAAACCTATATTCCATGCTCACCTGCCTCAGTTCTGGAGTGTCCACACCTGTCGTTGCACACGAGTTTCTAGTGTAACCAAGCCTTTGGAGTGGAAGCGGTTTTGGGAGAGAGAGGGGAAGAGTTGAAGTTATTGTTTTTCCCACGTAGCATTTTTTCCCCTGGGGATAGGAAGGCTGGGACTCGTGCGAGGCTGCAGAACCCAGAAGGGAAGAAGAAAAGAATATTTGATTATTTCTTCATAAACAACCAATTCCTTTAGCACCTGGCTGTGGTGCCTGCTGCTGTGAGGGGAATATCAATGGCTTTAATATTCCCTTCATGGTGTCTTGGAATCAGTTTGTCTGCCATACTGAGCTCTGTGGCTTTCAGACCAGAGCCGGCCCTGAAAAAACCACGGCAGATGTAAAAGGAAAGTTTAGCCAGAATGCTTTCAGTTAAAGCCTGCTTCAGCAATTCTCCTGTCCCCATGGGGTTTCTGCACACAACTCTAGCCAGTCCCTTTCCCCAAGTCCCAGGATGAGGGACATAGCCCTAAGTGTGCATGTAGGTGCTACTGTTCTTACAAGAAGACATTTTGTAAAAAAGTTTTTCATGGTCTAATTTTGCTTGAATTGTCATTATTCTCAGTAGCATCATTGGCAAAGAACAACTCTTGAATATTAAGTAGAAGAAAAGAGAAAAAATAACAAAGGAGAAACAAAAATCTCAAGCAGAATCTGGAAAAGGAAGCTGAAGTTGGGCTGGGTGTAGGAATTCGATGCGGCTCATTACCACAAGGTGGCGCTATGAAAACACCGCATTTTCAAATCCCGAAAAAAAAAAAAAAAAAAAAAAAAAAAAGGAAAACAAAATGAAAGAGCCTTTCATGCAGAAAATAGTCTGTGTCAAGAGCAGAACAAGCAAAGCCATGCTCCAGCAATGCCTGTGTAGTGTGCCGTATGCATGTGGGTCCCGGCTGGAACCATTTTAAGGGGTAATGTTATAGGGAGAGGAAATTGGTATTTTGGGGTGGGGGGAGAGGGCAGTCGTTTTATAATTGATACTTTTGTAATTCAAACGAGCTTTAACACTTGTTAAATTTTTACATTGACTATTAAGTGCATTTCATCTCCCTGGCATCTTTGAAAGTGTGACATTTTAGACATCAGAATGATAGGCTAGGCTTACTACTCCTCAACCCACTTCTATTCTACATTGAGAGCTCACACACTGGGGACATTTATTTAAAAACAATTAGTGCCCCATTAAAGGGAACATGAAGCCTGGGGGTCACAGATGTTCTCGGCTGCTTTGGGAAATCGTCGTGTAGGAAGTTGGTAAATTAATACTCTGTGGAAAAATAGTTCTGTCCTTTAGACACGTTGTCTATTATGTGACTCCCTGATGTCAGTGCCACCGTTATTACCAGTTGACCACAGTCATGGTTGAGTGTTCTGTACGTGCATAAGGTATCCATTTACTGACAGCAAGATGAAAAGCTGGTATTTCACAAGTTTGTACACACAAGATTGGGGTGTTGCTATAATGGCTCAGATAATCTCGCTCCTGAAGGCAGGAGTGGAAAGTTGTCAAGTGGAACAAGCAGAGAAGCCCAGGGATTTGCATTGCTGACCTCACCCCCAGAGCAGCTCTCTAGATCAGGAGGTGTGAGAGCATCTCCATTCCTACCATGAGATCCCAAGAACTAACTCACTCACCAGTGCTTTGGATGCTACTAAAGGCCTACACATTGCACTTTGAATTTAGATAAAGATCTAATAAAATATTGTGAATTACTTTAAAGAAGAAAAGGAAAGAGACTGGGGCCATATAGAGAGCTGTGTGTGTGTGTGTGTGTGTGTGTGTGTGTGTGTGTGTGTGTGCATGTGTATATGTAGTTATGTGTGTGTAAGTGTATGTGAATGTGTGTATATATGTGGGTATGTGTGTGTGTAAGTTTGTGTGTGTGTATGTGTGTGTATATGTGGGCATGTGTGTGTGTAAGTTTGTGTGTGTATGTGTGTGTATATGTGGGTATGTGTGTCTAAGTGTGTGTTTAAGCTGGAAGTATTTTGTTGTTGTTGTTGTTGTTGTTGTTGTTGTTGTTGTTGTTATGTGATGGAGCCTCACTCTGTTGCCTGGGCTTGTCTTGAGTTCATGGGTCCTAATGGTCCTCAGGATTCAACATGCCACGTATTTGGGACTGCAGCCCAGCACCACTGCATCTGACTTTGAGCCAGGTTTGAACCCAGGGACTCCAGCACACACTCTACCATCGAGTTATACCCGGAGGGTGTGTGTAGTTCTTTTTTCCTTCTTTTATATCATTCTCATCACTTTGTAAGTCAAGCTGTCATATTTTCCCATCATCCACACAGCAGGAGACCAGGGGAAGGTCCCTGATTTTCCCCAGTTAGAAGGAAAACCATACAGGTTGCTGATAAAAATTGTGGCTGGGCTGACTCCTGGCTGACTCAATTACAGAGGCATTGCTCCAGATGTAAATACAACTCATGATATAAAAATGAACCAGTCCCTACTTGGGAAAAAGATGCTAATTAAAATATGAACCTCTGAGCAATGCCTTATTTAGATACCTGATGTGTTAGCTAAATCTGAGCCTGAAGCAGTATAAACAGCCATTACTACGATACTACTATGAATTGTTTTGAAGTAGTTAACAGAAATAGTTATTATTAGACTTTTTAGCTGAATCAGATGTCTATTAACTTGTAGAAAAGGTATGTAGAAGGAAAGGTGTGTGTGTGTGTGTGTGTGTATGTGTGTGTGTCAGAGAGAGAGAGAGAGAGAGAGAGAGAGAGAGAGAGATAGAGAGAGAGAGAGAGAGAGAGAGAGAGAGAGAGAGAGAGAGAGAGAGAGAGAGGGTGTGTGAAGGAAGTAAGGTTTGCAATCTACCCCTCTTACATTAGACCAAGACCATAGTTATCTCTGTTCCACACACACATTTTTTCTTGTTTGGACAATTCATCACATTATACTTAAAATGTCCAGATAATTTGATGATGTTTTAAAAAATTAAGATTCCATGTATCCTATGGCGATTAGAATTAAAACTTAGAGGGCAGTTGAGAAGATGAGGTATTCTGGAGCAAACCATCACAAAAGAACCCAATTCCTAACTTGATTTAAAAAAAAAAAAGCAAATGATCTGATTCTCTTATGAGGAATCTTGAATTACTCGGAGGCTGATTCATATTGAAGTCAGCCATAATCCCAGCACTCATGAGGCTGAAGCAGGAAGATTGCTGCGAGTTTAGGACCAGCCTGGCCTACAGAGGAGGGCCTGGTCTCAAAGACAAACAGCAAAATTCTAAAGATCCAAACCCAAAATGCCCCTCGAAAAACCCAAAAAGTAGGGAAGTAACCAGGAACATTTAAAGAATTAATTATGCCTATGCTTCTAGGTAGCCCAGGTTGGCCCCAAACTCCCCATCCTCCTGCCTCAGTCTCTTTGGTGCTACTATTACAGGTATACATGTTCAACTTTGACACAAGCAGGAGACCTGGGGTTTATGTTGAAGTTTCCAGCTATGTCCTATCCATGGTCATTAACCGTTGATAGAGGGGCCAGTTGCTTTCTTTGTCCTGATGCTTATCTTCGAATCCTGCCTTGGAAAGGGGCCATGGGTTCTGACAAGGGAGAACTCACTTGGAGGACTTGGATCTACCGTGCGCCTCAAGGCTGCTCCTCTGCTTTAGTAACACAAGGTGTTCTTACAGCCTCTCCTCTTTGTCGTGTTTGCATTATCTTTGGTGTGCTACCTGCTTGTCCCAGAGATGCCATCGCTTTTGATTATCTGGCTAACGATTTGGTGCAGTCGAGACTTGAGGTGGCTTGCATGAGTGCTCAGCTCCAGGAGATCATGGGAGGCACAGATAGGTACCTGCTTGATTCTCTGAAGCCACAGACGTTCCTCAGTGGCATGGTGTGCCACACAGGACGTATTGTCCATGTCAGGCCCACATCTGGCTGTCAGAACTTGAACCCCACAGGCTTGCCTTGGGAGGTGGGGGCTAAGAGAGCACTTTGTTGATTTGGGCTTAGGCTCAAACAATCTATTTTAGAGCCCTTAGAAGTTTCCCTTTAAGGAACATTAAAGACCTGTAAAAGAGCAGTCTAGAGGTGGCTAGCCATTGGTTTACTCATGATATTGAAGAGTCACGTACCTTATCTTGGTGTTTAATCAGTTGATAAGTTATTTCTGTATGTATATAATTTTCTTTTTTTAAAAAGAATATCCTCCTGTCAATGAAGGGTTGTATCCCTTGTGGGGACTATTTCTCCCATTTTCTTTTGTGAGAGTCAATCCCTCTCCAGTATTGACAAGGCAGAATCCAGAAACAAACAAAGAATTTTGGATCTCGGGTGCTAGCATACATTTTCAGCATCATAACTAATCATGTAGGTGCTTACTAGCTGATCAGCACAGACTTAAGGTGAGAGTTCCAGGCCACCCTCAACATACAGATGCAACACAGACTTCTTTCTCTGCAAGTTTATTCCATAAAGAAAAATGAATCTGTCTGCTCCAATAGCACAAGCATCAGAGTGAAGGTAAAATATACGATGGGAGATCTAGGAGGCACAGGTCAGGACAGAAGCCTGGTGGGAGCTTATCCTATGGGTCATATGGGCTCACAGCTGCCACCAATTTGACTGCATTAACTTGGGCTCAGGAGCAAACTAAACTAATTCCAAGTGTAAAACTGACCTCAAAAAACAAGGGATATGTATATTTTCTCAGCAACAACAACAACAACAACAACAACAACAACAACAAAACCACCGTCTCTGATTGCTTAGAATCAGTACTAGTCCTTAATTTTGCTTTATACAAGATATTAGAAATGTTTAATAAGGTCAGTTTGCCTGTATGCTAAATCACAATTTCTTACTAGAGAACAGGGCCAGAAGCAAGCACGTTTTGCTGGTAAAGTCAAGTCAGGAACTATGGAACCCGAGTAGAGAGGCAGCAAGGTAGAGCTGGGTTCTCTGGTGACCAAAGTGATGACTATTGCTTTTATCCAGGTGTATGGCACCATCATAACAGTAGAAAGTCACAGAAAGGAAGGGACTTACAATTGCTAGGTAGAGGAATACACAAGTTTCTTTCTAAGAAAGGAGAGAATGTCACTGAGAGAGGAAGCATCTTACTTGGAAGTTAGCTATCTCTTGGTCCTTCTGATAAGGCCGTGTGGTGTTAAGACCAAGGGAGGCAGAGACTCCATGTTAGCATGCCTTTCTTTCCAGTCTTTCATGTGTTCTCATGCCATGTTGAAATGCAGGGAGACAGGAATGTGCCAATGACCTTGGGTTCCTACTCTGAGTTGCTTTGACAATGTGACACCAAGTTCTGGTGGTCTTCCAAGCTCAACCTCTCTCACCTGATGTGTATGCTAGTGATTCCTAGCATACAGGCATTTATATTGCCAGTTCCGTGGTCATTACCTCACATGTGCCTTCAAGAGGTAGGTAGTAGGGCTAGGGGGAATGTTTGTCCAGCAAAAGTGCCTTGGTTCACCTCTCTGTGGAGACAAGGACTTGGCCTTGCTGTGCAATGCTGAGTCCTTTCGTAGTTCCAGGGCCTTGGACTTGACTGGTACATTGAAGGAATGAAGAAAACACCTACACCTACACGTACACCTACATGTACACCTACACGTACACCTACACTAACTCACACACACCACAGAAACCTGGGGAGATTTGGACCAGGCTTTGTTATGGAGAAATAGCTCAATGTATTTATTCTATACAGTTGAACAGAGAAGCAGGGGTCACTGCATACAGTTGAACAAGGAGGTGGGGCTATTACATACAGATGAACAAGGAGGTGGGGTTTATGGTATACAGCTGGATCAAGGAGATGGGTTTAACTAATTTCAGCATGAGCAGTCTAAGTAGGGGAGGGGTCTTCAGACTCAACTGTCCCTGGGAGACTAAGCTATGGTGGACATCTTCTGTCATCATTTGTAATTGGGTCACGAGGGAAGGCTTTGCCATTTTCCCATGGATCTGAGGCTGCGGTCCCTGACACGACTGTTCAATAGCACACATTCACTTAGGGCTTCACATACCCAGGATTCCTCCCTTCTCGCCAGTTTAACTCTCCATTTTCCCTTAGAAACCCTCCTCCTTAATCTATCTTCCAAGGGGTCAGGGAGCTTCCTCTAAGCTCCTTGACTGTTAGGAAAACCCATGAGAGACTCACTTTTGAAAATTATTCAGGTGACGATCAGGTTTTAATTGTGACCCAGAGGTCCCAGGCATAACATACAGTTAAGTAGCACTGGATGCCTTATGAGAAATTCTTCTGTATGCTGAATCAACTCACATCCTGGAACAGACAGACTCTTCTTTTGCTCCATTAGAGCCTCACATGTCCAGAGGCTGCCTTCTTACAAGCCCATCTCATCACTGATAATGTGTTGTTCTGAATAGATAGGCCCCACGTAGTCTACAAGAAGATATAATCGTGGTGAAATTTCATAGGGGACTCAAGTGGACAACACAGGCACAGTGGACAGCCTTGTCAACCCAATTGCTTTCACCAATCATTTACCCAGCTTGGATCAGATGCCCTGCTCTGCTGCCTGCATGCTGAGTGAGTCTTAGCAATGGTAATAATCATGAGCTCTTATGTTATGAAAACATCTCGGCCTTATGCTAGCATAAGTCACTGCTTGGTTATTATCCTTCTTATTGTTGCTGGAACACGGGTTAATTCAATTCTGCCCTCTGAACTGAACTTTACCCAGGATTAGTTTTTTGTGCCAACTAAGGACATTGCTCATAAATGAGGGAAAATAAGACTTGAATTGATTTTCTGAATCTTGTTAGCTTTGTGCCTGCATATGTATGTATGTGTATATATACATGTGTGTGTGTGTGTGTGTGTGTTTGTGTGTGTGTGTACACCCTGTAGTATATTATGTTGTTTTTTAAAAACATAATTTCCTATGTCAATTTCACAGAGTAAGTCTACAATGTCCCTTAAGGCAGAATATGCTGATAGGCCAAAGCTTACATTGAATATTGATTCCCTCCTATGCTATGGAGATTTCTATCACCTTAAATATTTACAAAGATTTCAATAAATTTTAGACCAAAAAATTCATGCAAGTCTGAAATGGTACAATTTAAGTTGAGGTGCTCTATAAATATAGATATTATGATAGATAAGGAATTATTTATATTTGGTCTGGACACTCTTAGTTAGGGTTGTACTGCTGTGAACAGACACCATGACCAATGTAAGTTTTATAAAAGACAACATTTAACTGGGACTGACTTACAGGTTCAGAAGTCCAGCCCATTACCATCAAGGTGGGAGCATAGCAGCGTCCAGGCAGGCATAGTGCAGGAGAAGCTGAGAGTTCTACATCTTCATCCAAAGGCAGACAGGAGAAGATTGGCTCCCATGTGGTTAGGAGGAGGGTCTCATCACCCACCCTCACAGTGACGCACTTCCTCCAACAAGCCCACACCTATTCCAACAAGGCCTCACATCCTAATAGTGCCACTCCCTGGGCTAAGTATATTCAGACCACCACGGTGAGAAGGTCTTCCATCCCCAGAGGAGATGAGGAGTAACAGGCAGGGGCCTCAAGGCCACGTCAACTCCCTTTCCCTCCTTAAAGAGCCTGCATATTGAACACGCTTCCTTATACTGAAGTCTGTATTTATTCAGGATGCTTCTACCTGCCACTAGTGAGAGAACAAAAGGGCAAATTTAAGACTCTTGACTGAAGAGTAATCTGGACAGATGAACTGGAGTTGAGTTGCCCAAAACAAATCTCGGGATGTACAGTATGCAGATAAAATAAGCGATGGAATTGAGTAAATTACAGTTCCAACATCTTCATAAACCCTAAAGGTTAAAAAAAAAGCACACGGAGGTCTGTGCTCTTAGATTATTGCAGAAGAAGTAGCCATCTTTTGCTGTATGGGCTGCAGTTTTGCCTTCTGTCCAGAGGAAAGGCAAACACACTAGGGCGTGTCCTCTGCCCAGCGGCTGCGATCATGGAAGCCAGTGGAACACCATGGCCAGATTTCTCTCTCTAGTGCTTGCTGGAGATAATGGGGCAGGGAGGGGGTCAGGCCCGAGGAAAGCTTCTAGATGTGCTGTCGTCTACATAAAGAGGGTCGCAATGATCATTTCTTGTGGGAATGGAATCAAAGGTGTTTGATGATCCGATGTCGGAGTCAGAGCAGACAGTGGGTTTTTGTGTGCTTTATTCTCTCAATTAGATTTCTGTGGCTGAGCTACAGGGAGCCATCAGGAATTAAAGACAATTTTTCTCAACAGTGTATCCTGAAAAAAGAAAGATCAGGATGCATTTCTCCCTCTTTGACGTGTAAGGCTTGATTTTCTGTGGCTTTTTGGTATTATGGTTGTGATGAATGGGCTGGAAATGCCTTTGTTCTCATTTTTTGGAATTAACCTCCGGGAGGAGGAGACTTCATCTGGGTGCTGGGACAGCCATGTTCACTGAGATTTCCTTGAAGGGCTCTTCAGTGCACCCCTTGGGATTAGGTTCACAAACCACAATTTCTCCTCCTCTTATGATCCTCAGTCCTATTTACTAAACAAAACTACCACCACTGAAACCATAGTTTTAAAATCCTAAGTCACCATAAGAGACAGTCAACAGGTGCTTTCATTTTCCTCTCTGCTGAGTACCTGTTCTCATTGGGTACAACAAAACGTATTTTCAAAACGGGCCCCTGCCTCAAGACTTGGTGGTAACACTGCAGGGCTGCCTTATTTAAGGGATGGTAATGGTATTACATTAAAGGTAACTGTGGTTCTGGACTGCTGATGAGGTGATGGCAAACGGGAAAATGCTTGAATATGTTAAGTGCAGCAAAATTTATTTTCTTGCTATTTTTCGGCCAGAGTTTGGTCTAATCTACAGATCCAGAGCCTGATGTCTGCCTGTCTGTCTCCAGTTCTACCAGCTCTGTTTCTGTGGAGGACCCTGATAAATACACTCAATGCTTACATTCTTATTGAGAAATGTGAGTGGATGACTGGACTCTCTTACTTCAGGAGATAAGATGAATCCATCCCTACCCCTCACTCCCTACTGATAAGGGAAGGAGATGTTAATCTCATCCCTTTAAATTTAGGACAGAATTTCATGAAGCAAAACAATGGCTGTCTTCCTTGAATTGTGGCTGGAGTATATAAAGGCTTTATTAAGCCTTTTTGAATCCCTTGCAAATCTTACCACACCGATCCTCATGACAAGCCTATGGTGCAGGAGCTGTTATTTGTTGAGCTCTGTGTGTCTCAAGGTATTGACCTAGCAGAAAAATCTGTCATTGCATCGCATAGGTTCTTGACTGGAAAAGCTGTAGCATCCCAGAAAAGCTCAGTGTGTTTATTCTGTACAGTGGAACAAGGAGGTGGAGTGATCGCACACATCTGGACAAGAAGGAAGGTTTAGCTTATCTCTGTAGGAGCCATCTCTGCAGGCACAACAGTCTTCAGGCTGGAAACTTCTGGAGGGCGAGAGCTACGGTGGAAATTCTCTGCACACGCTATCCACATGTGCAGTTGGACGTATGGAAGGCTTCGCCATCCTCTGAGTCCTGCTGGGGGCTGGGTCTTGGGGTGTTAACATGGCTGTGTTCATATCGACAGCACACAATCGGTCAGCACTTCACTCACTCCCTACAGCCGTTCTATTCTCAATTTCTAGACAGGAAGACCGGGGAACAGAGGAGTAAAGTCACCTCCAAGATCACACTTGGTAAAGCGGGGAAGAGAGATTCAAACTACGCAGTCTATTCCTAATATCTGACTCACAATTGTCCTTGCTTGGTGTTAGTTCCGCCTGGGGCAGGATGGTTCTACTCTGACACTTTTTGGATAATGTGTGCTGCCTCTCTGTGCTTTATCTGTTTGGAGGAACAAAGCCAACAGCTGTGTGCACGCATGTGCATCTTTGTCATGGCAGAGGTGACTTCTTTGCTGCCCACTATTTTCCAGGTAGCACTGCAAGCATAGCAGATGCTACTCCTAACCTGAACCACTTACGGGTCTGAGAGTTGAACAACAAGATTGCCAGTGCTTTAGTGACCACCTCTATCCCTCTTAAAATTTAGAAAAAAGCTATGTCAATGAACTTAAACTTTTTTATTGGATTTTTTAAATTTACATTTCAAATGTTATTCCCTTTCCCAGTTTCCCATCCATAAACCCCCATCCCATCCCTTCTCCCCCTTCTTCTATGAGGGTGTGCCTCCACCCAACCACCCATCCCTCCCAGCCTTCCCACCCTAACATTCCCCTACAGTAGGGGGGTCCAGCCTCAGCAGGACCAAGGGCTTCTCTTCTCAGTGGTGCCCAACAAGGCCATCTCTGCTACATATGCAGCTGGAGCCATGGGTCTGTCCATGTGTAATCTTTGGTTGATGGTTTAGTCCCTTGGCAGCCTCTAGTTGGTTGGCATTGTTCTCGTGGGGTTGCAAACCCCTTCAGCTCCTTCAATCCTTTCTCTAACTCCTCCAATGGGGACCCCATTCTCAGTTCAATGCTTGACTTCTAGCATTTGCTTTGTCATGCTCTGGTAGAGCCTCTCAGGAGACAGCTATATCAGGTTTCATCTTGGCATCAACAATATTGTCTGAGTTTGGTGGCTGTATCTATATCTATATCTATATCTATATCTATATCTATATCTATCTATCTATCTATCTATCTATCTATCTATCTATCTATCTATCTATCTATCTATCTATCTATCTATATATATGGGTTGTATACCCATGTGGGGCAGGCTCTGAATGTCCATTCCTTCAGTCTCTGCTCCAAACTTTGTCTCCATATCTCCTCCTATGAATATTTCTGTTCCCCCTTTTAAGAAGGACTGAGGCATCTGCACTTTGGTCACCCTTCTTCTTGAGCTTCATGTGGTCTGTGGATTTTATCTTGGGTTTTCCGAGCCTTTGGGCTAATGTCCACTTATCAGTGAGTGCACACCATGTGAACTTAAACTTTACATGCGTTGCTAATAGATTTAAGATGAGATGGCTTCTCAATTGTATACTTCAAAGGAAAACGTAGAATTATCCATAGCAGTGTTTTGACAGTCAAGGTCAAAATAGTCACTCATTTTTTTTTTCTCTTAAGAACAAACCACTTTACTGTGTCAGGCTTTGAAGACTTGCATATAATTCAGGCCTTGTATAATTCCCCTGATGTAGGAGTGCTCATGGAAATCAGATAAGATTGCTCTAGGATACCACAACCATTGATTTATTTGAATTTCGCATCTTCCTCTAGGGAAGCTCTGTTATAATTTCAGTGAGTCATATGACAGTGAGCGTTCCCCCAGAGCAATGTTAAGATCACAGAGCAGCACTGGGTTGATTGGTGGCCTTAGGCGGTGATTTGTTGACTCATTCGACTGTCCTTGTCCTGGACTTTGTGTTTTAACTTAAGATGGGGAATAACTTGGTTGAAATGTTTATTCTGTCCATTGGGGTCACTTCCAGATTTGCACCCAATTTTGACCTTTTTAAAAAATGTGTATTTGTGAATGCTGTGCATATGCGCATGCGTGCTCACTCGTATTTTATTTTGCTTTGCTGTTGCTGTGATGAAACACTGACTTGGGGAGGAAAGGGTTTGCTCGGAAGCAAAGGCAGGAATCCTGAGGATGGAGCTGAGGCAGAGACCAGGGAGGAAGCTGGCTTGCTCCTAGGTGCATACTCAGTCACCATCTTTTATAGAGCCCGGGCCCACCTGATTACAGATCGTACCATCTATAATGGTCTAGGCCTATTTAATTAGTAATCATGAAAGTGCCTCACAGATAGGCCCACAGCCAGGCCGACTGAGGTAAATCCTTAACTGAGGGTTCTTCTTCCCTGGGTGTGTCAAGCTGACATTCAAGATTAGCAGTTACATACAACAGTGGTTCTCAACCCTGCGCATCTTGACCCTGAAACCCCTTCATGGGAGTCACCTATCAGATACTCTGCATATCAGATATTTACATCATGATTCATAACAGTAGCGATTACAGTTATGAAGTAGCAATAAAAATAATTTTATGGTCGGGGGTCATACAGCATGAACTGTATTAAGGGTTGCAGCATAGGAAGGCTGAGAACCACTGTGTTACATGTATGAGAATACACTCTGTGTGTGTGTGTGTGTGTGTGTGTGTGTGTGTGTGTGTGTGTGTTCACGTGCCAGAAGCTGATATTAGGTGTCTGTCTTGATTCTTTCCCACATTAAGTATTGAGGAACTATCTTGAACCCAGAGCTCCCCAATTCCATTAATCTAGCTAGCTACCCACTTTGCTCTGGGTGTCTTTGTCTCTCTCCCCAGAGCTGGGATTAGAGGTGGCCATTATGCCTGTTTGGGATTTAGGTGGGTGCTGGGAATCCGAACTTTGGTCCACACACTTGTTTAGTGAGTCCTTTACCCACTGAGCCACTTCCCCAGGTCCCTGATTTGGATTTTGAACTTAATCTCATAAGGTTTTCTGGGCACCAAATTCCAAGCTCTCCAGTTGCAAAGGGCAACACAAGTAAAGATGCTGGTTAGTGAGCAAAAGTAGCTCAGAGACAGGAGAAGAACTAATGTGCCTTGAGTACCTACTATGTGTGTGTAGGATTATGCTATTGCTTTTTATTTCATTCAGTCCCCAAGCCGGTCCTACGGAGCAGTCACCAATCACTTTGTGGTTAGAGAAAGCCATATTGCAGGACGTTGTTTTTCTCCAGGACTCTAATAATAACCAGGGCTGAGATGAAAGCGTGGTTCTGCCTAACTGTGGTGTGGCTGTTCCCACCAAACCACGCACGTGGTGAGTCAGAAGATGGGCGTTTGTTTGCTGTTTGTTTGTTTGTGTTTTTCCTCTGCAGCTTTTAATGTCTTCTAGAGCCAGTTACTCTGATAGTCCCTGGAGGTTCAATCTTGTTCAAGGTAGAAATTATTCTGTTTTAAAATTTTGCCTTTAAGGTAAGGACGGGAGGAGAGAGGTTTAGGGGAGAGGCTATACAAATCAGCATAGGGATAAATAAATACATTTTATGATGGATATTTTAATAAAATATGGAGGTCAGAGATGACCTTGATGAACAGACAACCTTGGTGGTGACCTTGGAGAAGTGACCTGGAAGTAGAATCTGGAGGGTGTGGCTTATGCAAAACTATAAGGAGAAAGTGATTATGTGGAAAATGAAAAGGGCAGGGTGGGAGAGCCTATGTGGCGGCGTGAGGGAGACAGGAAGGAGGTGCTTGGGAAGACACGGTGAGCTGCATCTTGTAGTGCCATGTTAGCCAGGGACTCATAGGACATCCCTGGAGGGTTTTAGGCAGGGGATCAATTTGATTTGATCATTTGTGCAACTCACATAATGGACTGAAAGGGTGAATGTGGAATTGGGAGGCTCCACCAAGAAGCTACAAGAATAGCAGCAGTCATGGGGGAGGTGCCTGCAGCAAGGTACCATTGGAGATGCTAATCAAGAAGGATGGGTGCGAACATCAGCAGGACCACTCTGCTACAGAGTGCTTCCCAATGCTCTGGAAAGCAAGATGCTATCCTCTATAAATCTGAGTTTCAGGTCAACAGAGTAAGAAGTTCCCACTCGTCTGTAGCAGACATTATAACACACACAAGGAGAGAGAAATCAGAGAAAACCAGTTACTTCTGGAAGGAAGAAGTTACTCAAACCATAAAACTGTCAGTTCTAAATATAATTCCATTTGGAGCGTATGGGTGTGTGTGTGTGTGTGTGTGTGTGTGTATCTGCCAGAATAGTTTGTAGATGCATACCTTTATAGCTGATGTTTTCCCTCTGAGATAGTAATATGGCATATAAAATTATAGAGATTGAAACTGATCATAGTCATGATGAACTCAGAAGAAAAGCCTATGGACTAGAACAGCAACAAGTCCAGGAGCAAATTCAAGCACACACACAGCTTTCACATAGGACGGAAGTGGTTTTTAATGAGCTATGAATGGATAGAATGTTTCGCAAATACAACATTTAGTAGTTGTGACACGTGGCTTAATAAACTGTAAGAAATAAAGAATACCTTATGCTAGAGAAAGACACAAAGCAAAGAGAACTTGCTCTTTAAATAGGATGTCAGTCCCAAGAATCAAAAGGAAAAGAAAAGTTCACACCATTGGCAACTAAAGAGTTAAAAAGCAAGCAAGGGGGGGGGGGAAATAATGGGAGAAATAAATGACACCTTATTCTGGAAAACACTCATCATATAATAAGCCCTGAAAGGAACATAGAGTGTGTTGCGGGTGAGGCGGCACATGCCTGTCGTCACTTGCTCTTGCAAGGCTAAGGGATGACGCTTTTGAGTTTGAGGCCATCCTGGGCTACATAGGTTCATTGGTAGAGATTTATTGTAAGTATTCTGCCTGCATAATAAAGAAAGAAGAGCAAATAAAACACCAGTGGGAACATCGTGTCTTCACGTATGTGTGTTCACATGTGTGCACATGCACATGTATGTCAGAAAATAACCTTGAGTGTCATGCTTGATGATTTTAGAACAGGGACTTTGATTGGTTCATGGCTTGCCAGTTCCGTTATGCTGGCCAATGAGCCTACAGGGCTCTGCCTCTTTAGCACTGGGATTGCAAGTGCATCCTGCTACACTCAGGTTTTTCCTTTTTTCTCTTCTCTTTCCTTCCTTCCTTCCTTCCTTCCTTCCTTCCTTCCTTCCTTCCTTCTTTCCTTCCTTCCTTCCTTCTCTCTCTCTCTTTCTCTCCTTCTCTCCCTCTCCCCTCTTTTCTTACCTCCCTCCCCCTCTCTCTTTCTCTCTTTCTTTCTTTTCTGTGAAATTTGGAGACCTCAAGGCCACAAGGCAAGCCCTTTGGGGACTGAGTCATCTGCGAAGCCCACATCAGTGGAATCTTGTCATTTTCTCTCTTTTCAGTGGACCAAGATGAGAAAATGCTAATGTCAAGTGGGGTGACAAAAAGGACATTTTAATACAATGACAATTCATCTTTCTGTCTTAGTGGTAATGTGATGAATGTATACTTTTTTTTCCAGGAATTTATCTGAGAGAGATTAAAATGTGTTTATGAACTCAGCCTTTAGAGTGCATATTGTCTCAGCACTCTGTTTAAGACCCATGACCTTTAAGGATGGCTTCCATATAGTCTGGTGTAGGAATCACCACAAATATCAGATATGACATAGGAAAATGTTAATTGTTGTAAAGAGATTGATAAAGCACACTTCACAGGGACATGCAAAGTTTACACAGCAGGGCATTGGACACATTCTCCACATCCTTCTTGTTGTTGGTTGTGGCTGTCATGTGGAGCAGATACTTGGAGAAGTTCTGTTGTTTTCTCTGACTCTATGGGTATAGGTGTTTGATTTCACCTATAAATGTATGCAGTAATGATAGCCATTTGCTAGATGGCTATGTCGATATAATACATAAAAGTGCACACCGTGTTTTTGCTGTCTCTATTATAGCTGTCTATATTTTGTTAAAAGCATACTGTTGGTATTTTATTGATAATGAAAATTCCCTTTCAATGGATCGAGTGGAAAAAAAAATTCAGTGAGGACTGGAAGAATCTTTAGCATTTCTTCTTTGTCAGGGGGCAAAACTGGTAGCCACTTTTGTGTTTCTCACCTGCATCAGATGGCGTCTCTAGATTGTAGCTGTCAGCACTTTGGTGGAATTATACAGTGACCCTAACATCAGGACTTTTGGGGGTGATCCTGGAGAGCCTCATGTGCTGCCTAGCTTCATCTAGGCAGCAATGCAATGGCATGATTTTGAGGGGGACAGGGACTAGGATTAACATCTAAAGACGTGTCTCAGTAGTCCAAATGTTTCCCTATGGGACAGAGCAACAAACTCCAGCAAACCAAAGCAACTCTGAGAGCCTTTGAAAGCTTAGCTTTCTTAAGCCATTTGTGAAACAACTACATTCCAGCACATGCTCTTCTTCCTCAAACAGGCAGGCTCTGGAAGGGGTGGAGGACACATCTGCAGGTCATTTACCCCTAAAAGTACCTTTATTTAGACTCCTGGTCATGCCAGTCATGTTTCAAGAAATGATATTTTCCAAAATGGTGCCTCCTAATGTTTTCAGTCACACAGATAGCTGGTTCTCTGGGGCCAAAGTCAAGAAGGGAGGAAGAACCGTGGTATGGACGAATGGGTGATTATGGCTTTTGGGCTCTTGGTGGTTTGTTATTCCTTCTCTTGCTCAGTTTCTTCTCCTTTGTCTTTCCTGTACCTATTCATCCATTGTTATCAGAGTTGCACCAAGGCATAGTGTACATCAGTCACAGAGGAAGGGGCTTAGTTGTTCGAGTTCCATATTTGAGGTATTTAAAAGCGCCCTTCCACTTGAAGGTTGCTGAAGCAGAGGAGCAGTGAGTTATAGTGTCCCTTTGTCTAGCTAAAGAACACAAGTGATTTTTTTTTCAAAGAGGTTTTTCCATTTAGCCCACAAGCTAAGAAAGTGGATGAGTCCTTGGGATTGGCTTGGGGAACTTTTTACCCCCCCCCCCCATCAGACATTCATTTGAATCACAATAGAAAACCTGGAGCCAATTGGATAAATGTGGACTGACAAGAGGCTTATTTGACTTAATGTGGAAAAATACAAAATAATGGGAACTAGGTCAAAGATGGCGAAAAGGATTAGTGCTTAAGTAGAGACAGGCTGCGAGACAATGAAGGACGAGACTCTGGCAATAATAGCGTCTATAAGCTCAACCCATCTGCTCCACGTGTGGCAGGCGTTAGGAGGCCAAAGGAATATAGGATGAGTTAACAGTACAAAAGTGGAAAGGAGAAAGGGTCTGAGGCCCCGTGGAACTGATGGCCTTGTAGGACAGAGAGGTGAGCAGGAGACAAGGCCGCAAGATGAGGGGGTGAAAGTAGAGGGGTCTCCTCCCGCTCTGTGATCGCAGGAGGTTGGCCTGGACACAGAGTAGCAAATAGAAACACGGGGGAGGGTGGGCTTGAGCTGTCCTGAGGGTCCACTGGAGGATTAGCTACCATCACCCATGAATTCTTTGGGTACCCCGATTTGACCCCTGGGAGCCTTGTGGCCTGCCTGTCATTGCTAATTTTTTATTGATCACATTGAAACCAGAGTCCAGGAAGGGGTCATCTATTGAGTACTGGAACCCCCTTTCCTCCTTAATGTCCTCCTAAGTCCCAGAGAACCTAGAAATGCTCAGATGTGACAGTCTATCGGATTGCACTGGTTCTCCAGCATTTGTGGGGCTTTTTATTATTTAATTGGGACACACACCACCTGGGTTTCAGAGTGCAGCTGGATGCCTTTCAAGGTTCTCTAAACATCAATGGTAGTGTTCTCTCTCTCTCTCTCTCTCTCTCTCTCTCTCTCTCTCTCTCTCTCTGGATTGTGTATGTGTGTGCTTACATGTATGCTTGTCTACATTATGGATGCATATCTACACTGGAAACCTGAAACCTGGGTGGACTCTTTTCGTCTACTTAGCACAACACTACGTGCATGGAGGTATCGGAGTTAAGGCCCTGTGCTGTCTTTAGGATCGCTGCAGGAACAGGGCACGGGACAGCACCAAGACAACCATGGCTTACATAGACATGCTGAGCTCTGGCATCTGAGTTTAAATGCAGCTCTTCCAAAGCATTAGAAGCCAGCATGCTATCACACAGGGAACAGAAAAGCAGAGTCCAGAGGGGGCCTTTGTCCAGTCCTTATCAGTAGGGTTGAGTAAAAGCTCTGTGATCTCTCGAATACAACATCACTCAGATACATTTAGGTCTACACTAATGGTGGGAAACTAACTCTCATAGACCACAAAACATGCCCAGACTGTCCTCTGCCATTGTCTTAGTGTGGGGACTCTCAGGTTCACCTGAACAAATACATCTCCATTGGAGCATGGTGCTAGGTTACAAGACATTGTACGATTTCTTTCATATTTAGTATTTCTTACACTTGCATATCATGTGGTACACTTCAAGGCATCTTCATACATATTTTGTCTGTAGATTGCTCCCACCAGCTTCATGCAGAGAAGCAGTTTGCTTCAAACAGGAATGCCTTCAAATTGCATCAGATTCAAACTTTACGATGCGTTGAGGCAATTTACTGAGAAGCAGAGGGTGTCACGTTAGTGATGTTTTATTGTGAACTACATCAAGCATTCCTTTAGAAAGAGTAAGGTATGTCCACAGTGCATGATGGATTTCAGAAATGAGGAAGCTCTTGGTGATTGTATCAGTGCACGCTCACCTTACACCCTGCGGGGTTATTGGGAAGAACAGTCCCTCTCTTCCTTTGGGTATGTAGAACATGTGATTGACAGAGAACCCTGCAGGTCATGGCATCATATACATGGGTGAATTCAGCCAGAGCCAGGCTTTGGCACTCCCATCTCCTGCTTAGATATATCTCTCTCCTTGGTGACCGCACATTCATATCGAATTCAGCCTAGGTAAGACACAGCTTCTTCTTTTTTGATTACTTCTTCCCTTAACTTGCTGAGAAGTCTTTGACCTTAATCCCCTTTAAAAGCCTGGCATTTCTCCCAGTTGCCTCTGGACCAGCTTGGGCTTGAAGGATGTCTAGGTTTGGATTAAATAGGAACAGGATCGTTTATGCCAGAGAGAGAAAGATGTGCAAAAGATGTGCAACAGGGATGTGGAATAATCAGGAAATGTAAAGTTAACTCTTGCTGGGAGGTGGGAGGCTGTGTACAAGTTTTACAGGACACAGGAGTGGTCTGTCTGGATATCTTGATTTTGAACATTTACCAGAACAGCCTTGAGTCAAAGTTAGGAAAGTGCACAAAATCCAGATCATGAGGACTTTTGTCTGCCATACCAAGGGGCTGATGTTTGTCCTCGAAGCAGAGGGGACCGTGTGCCCCTTTAGAATAGTGTGACACGTTCATGTTTAAATTTAGAAATACACACCAGAAAACCAATTTAGTGGGAAAAGATTGGCAGCGGAAGTGAGTTTCCAGGTGCGCTGATTCTGGCTTGGCGCACTGAGGATGGCGGGTTGAAGTGAGGACTGCTCCACAAAGAGATGCTAAGGGACAATGGTATCCAACGGCCACAGTGGATGAGCTGGCGGTGGAGCAGGAGATGCACAGGTTTCTGGTTTGGGCAACTATGGGGGTGTGAGACACTCCTCAAGACAGGAAGGTCAGCAGGCTTGAGGGGAAGGAGTCAGGACATTTGTCTAGACTTGTTTTATTTCCTGACTGGTGTTTGGTGCTGCGCTTTATAACTCGTTTTCTTTTTATTTGCGATGCTCTCCCTCCAGATGGACTCTGATTCTTCTGAGGACCTGGACCACAGTAACCAACGCGCTTAAGCCCCAGCATCTTTAAGTCATTATCACACCTTGAGAGGTCACGCGGGGACAGGAGGCCCCCAGCTAAGCACCACGAACAGCTGTGCGCCTTGTCGTTTGTACTGATGGGTATGGCAGGACCTTTGAACTGGGACATGACTTCACCCTGAAACTTTTCCCCTGAGGGGAGCTGAGCCCCCAGGGTGTCCTGGCCCTTCTGGGAGGCAGGCCCACATCTCATGTTGGACAGCAAGAGGCTGAAGGGCAGTGCAGTAATAATCCAGGCTTTGGCGCCTCTCTCTCTCTCTCTCTCTCTCTCTCTCTCTCTCTCTCTCTCTCTCTCTCTCTCTCTCTCTCTGCCCTGCAGAACCCCATAATTTTTTTTTAAAGAGAGTAAGTAATTCCCTCCAGATAAAGAGTGTCTTTTGCATTCTTGAAACAAATGAAGGCAAAATGTACAGAGACTTCTGGGAAAAGCCAGTGTGGTGTGAGCGTGATCCCTGGGTGTTCCTATGCAGCAGAGTGGCCTTTCTTCCCCTCCTCTGAATGGTGTTCTTTGCTCTCAAGTTAACTCATGCACTGGATTCAGTCCAAGTACATTTTGTTTCTTGACTGGAAGCCAGACTTCTCACAGTTAGGGAGCTTTCTCTTCTCTACTCCAGTCTTTCCCCAGACCTGCTCTCATCTTATGATCGTTTTGATTTTTCTGTGGGGTTGATCTAATAGTGAGGAGAACCCACTGGCTTAGGTAGATCTTGCACTTAGACTGAGACCCCAGTGACTCCTCCGGGACCAGCCAGCCCTCTCCTCTGCATCAGTCTGCTTCGACAGGCTGCTCTGCAGGCAGCAGAGGGAGAGCACTTCTGAACTCTGCCCTCTGCAAATGCTTTCCAGATGTGTGAACCCCTGCCTCCCGATTCACTCTGACTGTAGCCTTGCCAACATACATCTGCAGATTCCGAGTGCCCAGGAACTTGAAAGAGTAGCTTCAACAACATCTGCCGCTTTCCCCTAGCTCTGCCTCTTGGCCTTCTGAGACATTGTCCCATATTTCATCTCCTCCCTTACAGAAACCCATTAAACGACTGTCCGTCTCTTCTTTGTTCACCAAGGCCGCTGTGTCTGTCTCACCTCACAGCCAGTCCTTGGTTGACTCTTGGGACAATTGACTGAAACAGCACCAGAAACATTAAGGAAAAGTTTGAACTCCCCAGAGGAGGAAGAGCTGATCTTCCTCTGCTGGGTTGGTGACAGTCCTCAAACTGTGAAGGGAAGCTTGGCCGTGAGGAGGCCAGCATAGAGCCCTAAAAAAAAAATCCCTGAAACTTCATGAAGAGTTGGCCTGTCGTGCCCCCTTGAGAGAAGGTAAGGCCGCTGGTAGAAAGACGGGAGAGACGTCCCTTCTCCACAGACAAGCAAGTTTGGCTTCTAGAAAACCGAAAGCACTTAAGAGGAGTGAGAAAAGAGCCAGGGACCCTTTCTGTGAGACGGCTGATGTTTCCTGATGCCTTTACTCTCCTTAGGGAGTCATTTGATGGCAAAAAAAAAAAAAAAAAAAAAAAAGATGCTTAACCTTAATTTTGCCTTTGATCTTTACGGAACCTAAACTGTCCTGCTCCTTTGGGGGCAGGGTATAAACTCTAGGAGAGGAAATGTTGATAAAATGTGAAAAGGGACAGAGAGAAGATGGGCATTTAAGCTTAGGGTTTGAGAGGGAAATAGTTCTAAGGGAGGAAGTTTCCACCTATGTAGGACCTAGATATCCCTCCCGCCCCCTAGAGGCCTTTCTGAGTTTATAAAGCCAGCTGCCTTAAGAGTGGCTTTAGCACAATGTCAGGGACAATGAGGACTGACAGATGTAGTTTTGTTTTGCCCTCTCACGTGAGGGGCACTTTAAATGGGTATCGGTTATGTTCTGCCTAAGTAGTCTGGGCACTTTGTTCCCCAGAGTATTATTCATAAACCTATTGTTTAAAACAAACAAACAAACAAACAAACAAGCTGCAAACAAAGCCAAAAAAGCAAAAACAACATCAGCTTTATCTTTAAAGCTTTGGAATAACAAGGGGATGGGTTGAAGCTAGGTTTGGAGTTTCCTCTTCCCCAACTTCTTCCCCGAGAGCTAACTTGAGGCTCTAGGGCAATCCTACCACTATGAGGGCAATTTTATGGCTAATAAAAGAGTCTGTTCCTCGTAGAAGGAAGGATGGGTAGGGGGTGAGGCAATCTTTCCTTCTGCAGGTTAACCTCTGGTTGCCCGGCGAGCTCAGTTCTCCTCACAATCTCTTAGAGTAGAAGCCAAATTGCATGGGCGATGACTAAAAATCCTGGGCTGGCGAGTTGGATCTGAACTGTGAGGAGATACAAATGAACCACGAGGGCCTGGAGACAGAAATGTAGTGAGCTACTTACATGGAGGAAAATACCTCCATGCAAGATAATAACAATGAAAACACTGGAAACGTGTGTTCTTCCGTGAAGTTGTCATGCTTTGAGAGTCTCTGAATGTGGTCATTTTATGAGGGTGCCTCTGGCTGACTTAATCAAGTAGGGTTTAACTGCCGTGAAGACACCATGACCAACTCTTAGAAGAACAACATTTAATTGGGGCTGGCTTAGAAGTTCAGAGGTTCAGTCCATTATCATCAAGGTAGGAGCATGGCAGCATCCGGGCAGGTATTTGTGTCTGGTGTCCAGGGAGGCCAGAAAAGAGTATAAAATCACCTAAAACTATAGTTGAAGACGTTACTGGCCCACCATGCAGCTGCTGTGAATCAAACCCAAATCCTCAGTGAGAGTAGCAAGTGGTCTTAACCACTGAGCCATCTCTCCAGGCCCTCGTGGTTTATTTGTATCTCCTCACAGTTCAGAGGTGAGGGTTATACATCTACATCTGAAGCCTGCTGAAGCATACTGGCTTCTAGACAGCTAGAACTGGAGTAATAAAGCCCACATCTGCAGTGACACACCTACTTCAACAAGGCCACACCTCCAAAGAGTGCCACTCCCTGGGCTAAGCATACCCAAACCATCACATTGTCTGTGGAAGCTATGGATAGAGAGTTGAACCAAGAAGTATTGTCTCCATTGAAGAAGGAGCGCTTTAGGCAGGTTAACCTTTATTTGGAGAAGGAGAAAAGATAGTGGTGGAAGGCAGTGAGTTTGAGAGAATGTGGATTGCCAAGACAAGGATGTCTTAGAGTCTTAGCTTGGTCCAGATGTTCCAGATGCTGACCTCTAGGCCCCGCACTGTATGTTACCAGTATTCTAACTCCTGTCTTGCAGTCAGTCTTCTTGCAGTTAAAGCACGTTCTTTCTTTCACTACAGCCTTCTCAATCAAGGTAAATGGAGGTGTTGAAGGGGTGCTACCTCTCTGGTCAAGTTACCAAACCTGTGACTCCTGACTTTTACAAAATGATATTGTGGCTTGATGGGCAAGTTGCTGTGGCAAGGACAGAGGGCAGCTTTGGACAGCAAGTAACTGAAGCCTCTGTTCAAAAGTTTCAAAAGCCTTTGGGAACGGAGTCTTGTGAGCAAGCTCACGGGTGAACTGGGAAACCAACTATCTTTATTCACTTGTTGAGACTTCAGCCTTCTCTGAAATCTTAACTGCAGCTTTGGGGGTGGTGGCAATGTAGAACAGAGGTCTGGCTAAGCTACATCCAGATTCCTGGCTTGGAGACACCTAGATAGCCATCATATGTGTCAAGGTGATGGAATTTAGGAGTGTTATTGCCACTATTATAAGCAAAAGACCTAATTTGCTAGGTATTGTTCATCTGTGTGTGTGTATGTATATATGTATATATGTGTATGTATAAATGTATATATATATGTACATATGTATATATACAGTATATATAGAAATATAGGGTATATTCATGTACCATTTCTCCTTTAAAATTGTTTGTTGGTGTGTGTGTGTGTGTGTGTATGTGTGAATGTGCACATGAGGTATCCAGAGTCCAGGACAGGGTGTTGTATCCCCTGGTGCTGGAGTTGCAGATAGTTGTGAGGTCCTGATATGGTTACTGGGACTCAAAGTGTTTCTTTGTAAGAGCAGGCAACACTTTTAAATGCTGAGCCATCTCTCTAGTCCTTCAAATGTCTGTTACACACACACACACACACACACACACACACACTCACACACATTTCTAGCAGGTATTTCGAGTGTAAGTAAAAAAGCTTTCTAGAATTTTTCTAATTTTTTCTAAATCCTCCTCCAGAGATTGCTGTGTCCTTGCACCATTTCCAGAAGTGGACCTGGGTGGGGAGCAAGGGAATGAAGAAATGTTAAACGCATTGACACACAGAAAGGGTAGGATCAGATGGGCAGGGCTTTCTGATGGAGACACCACAGAACCCAAGGGCCTCAGTATTTATGATATACAGTTGAGCATAGAGGCAGGGTTCTTGCATACGTTTGAATCAAGTCAGAGTTTATGGTATATAGGTGAATAAGGGGTCAGGCTTCTCTATTGGAGCAGTCTCTGTAGGTGAACAATCGTCAGGCTGTAAATATAAGGTTGCTAGGGTTGGCTTTGATGGACATTTTCTGCATATAATGTCTACATCTGCATGTGGACCAGAGGAAGGCTTTACCATTTTCAACACAGGTCAGAGGCCAGAGTCATCTGCACGGCTGTGGCTACATCAACAACACACATTCACTCAGGCTTCACATACCCAGGGTTTCCCTCTGCTCCTCATAATAGATGTTGAGGCCTTTTGTTCTCCCATCTGCACTATGAACATGCCTCTTTCTTGGTTGTTTTAATGTTTGTTTTCGCTTTCTATTTATTTGATAAGTAAAGCAATTACATCTTTTATCATACGTGTGCATGAAAGCCAACTCAAATTCTCATAGTATTTGAGAGTGACGCTTAATTACTAACATGCTTTACACTTGTAGAATCAAGTGGCACTATTTACGTTTTTCTTGTTATTATTCTGCTGGCTATAATTAGAGAGAGAATGGACCCTAAGTGTAATGGACTCTCACAGCGGAAGCAGGTGTGCGTATGTGCTACTTCTGACTTTCTACCCCACGTATTGGTTCATATAAATCAGGCAACCATTGTTTTCTTGTGAGTGGAACCAGCCCCCAGGGACCTGGGACTGGCGGAGAGCACGGAAGATACAAGTGAAGAAGTAGAGGGAAGAGGAGCTGTTGGCTTGGATCCCTGACTGCTGTTCAATCCAAGAATCCAGACGTCTGCACTGTCCAGCAGGTAACTGAAAGACAGATGCACGTGCAGGTTGGGGATCTGTTGTAGACTGCATGGGAACCATCCCCCATAGGTTCATATGTGGGAACGCTGGGTTGCCAGGTGGTTTGGAAGACGGCAGAACCATTGTGAGGTTGAGGTTTAGGTCAGTGCCAGGGTCTTCCTCTATCCCTCTTCTTATTTTCTTTTAGGATTTATTTATTTTATGTTATGTGTATGAGTGTTTTGTCGGCATGTATTATGAAGTGCGCCATGTATGTGACTGGTACCCACAGAGGCCAGAAGGAGCCATCGGATCTCTTAGAGAAGCAGAACTGGAGTTACAGACCGTTGGGAGTTACTATGTAGGCTCTGGGGACCCAATCTGGGCTTTCTTCAAGGGCAGCAAGTGCTCTTAAACGTGGAGCCATCTCTCTAGCCCCCTTGAGCCTTCCTTTAAGAAGCATTTTGGGAAAGAAACTCAAAGAAGAATCAAACTGGGCTTCAAATCCACATCTGTGAGCTATTCGAATTCAGTTCTGTACCTAGAAGGGCCATGGTCTTAGTTGTAGTTTAGAGACCCCCAGATGGCTCCCTCGGGACAGGCTGTGAAGTGGTGTGAACAGAGCCTTGTGAGCAGGCATGAGTCAGCAGTTCCGGGTGCACAGTCACTGTTCGCAGTGCTTGTTCAGTCTCTGTCCATCTTATAGCCTGAGGTTCTTTGTGGATTGTCTTCATTTCTTCTAGTTATCTTTCACATACTCTGATCCCTTCTGTCCAGCGAATCTTTCTATCTTCCTATTCTGTCCCCTCATCTGGACTTTTTTTTTTAACATTTAAGAACTTGTACCTCTCCTGTTTTACAGATTTAGTTACATCTTTAACAGTGATCAAGGGAAATCTGTCCATATTCTTTGGCTCCTCTTTAAGTCAATCACTACAAAATGGAAAATTGCGTGGCTGAGTGACTCAGTGCTCTTGATGGTCTTCGAGCCTGTAAAGGGGTTTATGCAGGAGTCTGGGGACACGGCAATTTGACCGTTAAGGGAACCCTCCCCTGATTTGGAGAAAGTAACAAAGGCAGGTATTCTCTTCACGTGACTCTGGGGTTGTAGAAAGATGCAACTTATGAATTATCTGACTGCCTGCTTTCAGTTTAACTGAAAAAGAAAACAGAGATTAGTGAATTAAAAGGAGCGACGTCTCCTGTGAGATCAGCAAATTTCTTCTTTGGAAAGCTGACCCTGAGGAAAACTGACGTTATCGGCAACTTCTCATTCTTAACTTTCTCTAGTTTCAGCATCATTTTTTATAAAGCTAATTAGATCTTGGAGTAAGCTTGGAATTGCTTTTGGTTATGGGCCTATGGAAATGCAATATAAGTGACATTGACAAAACAAGGCCTTTTTTAATGTATGTAAAACAGGCAAGGAGGGAAGGACTATTAAAGAAACTCCATGTTGCTTCTATCCCTTCTGTTCCTCCATCCTTAATGCCCTTGGGGTCCAAAGCTACCTCTTTGCAGAGGGGTGGCAGTGGGAATAGTGGCCCTTCCTCTGTCTTGATGTCTGAATGACAGATGGGAGATGGCCACAGACATCTTCATACCGTTAAAGCAAGTTGTCAGGAGAACCTGGGACTGAAACGTCTGCGGACAACTTTGCCTTTGATCTCAGTCACTGCCTCAAGAGTGAGTTAAGTTATGGCTCTGGAGCTCAGTGGGATGCAGGGTCTTTTATTTCAGACAGGCTGGCTCTTGGGTGGGTAGATAGTGTCTTCTGCTGCCGTCCCCGTGTCTTTCAGCAGTCGTCGGCTCATGGCTGGAGCATTTCCAATGACCATCCTTCTCTGTGTTCCCAAACTACCTCTCCTACAGCAAGGATGTGTGTGGCTACTATCTCAAGCCCCTTCTTTCCAGATCCTAAGTCCGTTCCCATTCTTTGCTGTCTGAAGCACACTTACCACACTTCCGCTGTATAGCCTAGAACTCATAGCCTCCAAATGTGAGGAGGACACAAGCGCGTCTTCATGGAGTCACTGTTGAGCCCACTCACTACCTGTGTGGAATAATTTGTCCCTCAAATTTCCTTGACTGGCATCTATAGTACATCCTTTTATTGTTAACAATCCTCAGACTAATTGATTTTCCTTCAAAACATGTAAAATAGTTATATATATATTATTGCTGTCAAACAAATCCTAAATTATATATGACAGAGATCAGTGAGCCAAACTCCTTTTTTTTTAAATCTTATTTTCTTTTTTTCCTCCATCTTTATTAACTTGGGTATTTCTTATTTACATTTCAATTGTTATTCCCTTTCCCCGTTTCCAGGCCAACATCCCCGTAACTCCTCCCCCCTTCTCTATGGGTGTTCCCCTCCCCATCCTCCCCCCATTACTGCCCTCCCCCCAACAATCACGTTCACTGGGTGTTCAGTCTTGGCAGGACCAAAGGCTTCCTCTTCCACTGGTGCTCTTACTAGGATATTCATTGCTACCTATGAGGTTGGAGCCCAGGGTCAGTTCATGTATAGTCTTTAGGTAGTGGCTTAGTCCCTGGTTTATCCTATTTTCATAGTCACTTCCCATGTAATTTATTTTCTCTTTTTCTCTCTAATATATATGTGTGTATATGCATGTATATGTATACAAACACATATACATATATAAAATATATGTATGTATACTATACATATATAAAAATTATATACATTATACCTATTCATATATATAATATATTTAAAGTAAGGCTTTTGCAGGTCATTAGCCACATGTAGCAAAATTCTCTCATTTTTGGCATATGTTTCTCTGAACATATGAGAAGCATTTATAGTTATGCAATCCCAGCACTTTTCTGTCACCTTAAATGTTCCCGTGTGCCCTTTCTAATTAATCTTTTTCCTCCAAGTGTCCAGAACCCACTGACCTGATTCTCCTTTGTAGAGAGGAAAACACTTAGGCCTCTTGAGTAACATCATAAGATGGGGTCACACCCAGAGAGGGCTTGCTTGTTTCTTTCCCTGAAATTTTTTGGGATTCGTCTGCGTGCTGTCTGTTTGTTCCTTCCTTCTGCTGAGCTGGATTTCTCAGTGTGTGTGGACGACAGTTTGTTTCTCAGCTTGTGTATCCACACGGGCCATTTCTAACTGACCATGCTACACAAATTCACATCTCCTTTACTTCATGACTTTCTAGAAATTCCTGATTCTAGACTGTCTCCAGCTAGAAGACACATAACGTCTTGTATACATGCATGTGTTTGCCAGAAGCACAATGTTTTGATTGTAATTACTTTTTAGAAAGTCTTGATGTTTGGGGTGGTCATGATCCTCCACCTTTAAAATCTTTCTCTTTCTAATTGACTACTTCAGGCCTTTTCTCTCTTTCCTTCTTTGTTTTTTCTTTATTCCATCCTTCCTTTCTTCTACCTCCTCTTTCTTCTTTCTTCTTTTTTGAAAAGTCACGTTTTCTTGGAACATCTTAAACACATGGAGGCCAACTTTTAGGAATCAGCGGGAGATGTATGTGAAGGAGACATCATCCCAGGTTACCTCATTCATGCAGGGAGATGCATATGGGACAAGGCTGTTGAAACATGGAGGAGGCCAGTTCAATATTTCCTAGGCATGGATCTTCGGGTGGCACCGCAGAAGCGAAGGCAGCTGAAGCACACAGGAGTAAGGCCTACCTGTGTACACTAGTAGATGGCACAGCAGGGTACAATTGTTACTGAAGGTCTTGCCACATTCCGGACACTTCTCAGGGGCTTCCATCTCTTGCCATGTCCCACTGTGTGACCAGATAGTGATGCAGGGTGCTTGTCAATGCAGCCGCAATGATGGTGGTCCAAGTTGGAGTTGGCTGTTAAGGAAGCAGTGACCACATGTGTCCTAGGCACGTGGATGTGTTGGTGGACTGCTGGGTAGGCACTCTGACTGAAGCCCTCACTTCCCATACTGCATCTGCATGGTTCTCCACCTCCACCCTATGACTGCACAGGTAGAGGACCAAGTCTTAGAGTTGACAGAAGCCTTTGCTACACTGGGCAGAGTGGTAAGTTTGCAGGCCATCATGGTCAACAGACGGTAAATGAGGCCCAGGCTTCTCAAGCACTTTGCTATACTGAGAACAGGCATGGGCTTCTCACCTCTGGGCACCTGCTGGTGCTGACCAGTTGGGAACTTTAGATTAAGCAACCTCCAGAGGCTTGACAGGAATGGGGTCATTCACCAGTGCAGATTCAGCTATAGGTCACCAGGTGTTTACTGCATCGGGAGGTCTAGCCAGAGTCACCATCACACAAGGCTTGCTTTCCTGGAGAGAACTGAGGCTGCAGGGTCTTCCTAGGACTGACGGTCCTTGTCCTTGGCATGGATGCACAAGTGATGGTTTAAAGCTGGAACACTGTTGGAAAGTTTGCCCACAGTGGGAGCAGAGGACGACTGCCATCTTCAACACTTTTGCCTTGTCATCTGAGTCCGGCATTGGATCTTGTTCCTGGGTGTATGTCAGCAGGTGTTGTAAGAGGCTGGAACGATGCTGGAAGCCCAGGTCACACTCAGTGCATTGGAAGGTGGGTTCAGGGGACAGCATTAGCATTAGCTTTGCCAGGTGTGAGCTTTTGTGGAAGTGGAGGCTACAGAGATGACACATGTGTGTGTGTGTGTGTGTGTGTGTATGTGTGTGTGAGTGTGTGTTTGTGTGTGTATGTGTGTGTGTGTGTGTGTTGTGTGTGTGTGTGTGTGTGTGTGTGTGTGTGTGTGTGTGTGAATGTGTGTGGAGTGTGTGTGTGGTGTGTCCACACTACAGGTCCAAGTTGAAGATGGATCTGGGTAAGATGGTCTCCTTGTAGCACAGACACCATCAAGAGAGCCTGAGATCATGGCATGTGGCCTTGTAGGCAGGTGACCTGAGGGAAGTTTACTCCACGCTGAACATATGAACTGTACTCCTGCCTTGGATGCTGGGGCTATGCTGATATCGGCAACTTTACTGCCTTACTGTCTGGGTAAGAAAAGGCTCCCTGGAAACTTCTGGACTCTCTGTCTGGCACTCTGCTGAGATGATGAATAGTCTCTTTAGGCTCTTCAACTTTAAGTTCCTCTTTGTCTGGCATTCTACTCCCAAATCCAAGAGGGTTTGCAAACCGGGTTTCTGGAATTCTCCTTCAGCCATAAGGGGTCCTGGAGGAATGGCTTTCTTGTAGGAACTGGAGTATCGTATGGGGCTCTGTGAGGCCACTTTAGGCAAGTCTCTACTTCTTGGGTTCAGCAGGTCTGGTGGGCACTGGCTGAGATGGGAATAATTCAATCAATGGTAAAGATTACTCTGTTCCTTTGAGATGATGTCTACAGGAGGACAATTCTTGCTAGCACTGAAGCTAAATTCCAGTAGTCCAGTTTAGTGTCTGTGGACACACCCTCCAGCAGTCTGCCACCTCCTCCCCATCCCTGAGCTGCTGGCCCTGCAGGCGGCTCAGCATGTCTCAGGGTAGGCCAACAGGAACTGTTCCAGCACCAGCAGCTTCAGACTCTGCCAAGGCCAATGATAGCAAAGTTCCTGAAGCCAGTCCAAGATGCCCACACCTATGACCCCCCCAATACTGGAAGCATCTGAAGAGTTGGTGGGCCACCTCAGGCAGAATCTGGGTCTAACAACCTGTTCTTCCTCTCATCTTACTGCTCTCAACTGCTCTTGTTCCAGACTATCTAGGGATGGGTACTGCCAGCATTTTTTATACCTGCTATAACTATACTGGACTCTTAGATTCCTCTCCTCAGCTCTTTACACACCTGTGGAGTCAAGAGGCTAAGATGTTTGGGGGTCCTTGGAGGGATCCCGAACAGGAATCAGCATAAGCCAGCCAAAGGAAGGACTCCAAGAAACTGAAGCAGAAGGGATTCTTCGCTTTTTCATGTAACTTTCAAAATTAGTTTGTCACTGTCTTCCCCAAAGCATTAGAATTAGTTTTGGGTTTGAGATAAAACTATAGGCAAAGAAATCAACATCTTGCTGAGTCTTCTAATTTCCGAACATGCTACCGAGTGCCGTTTATTTAGGGATTTCTCTAGGTCTTCTTAAAAAAAAAATTGTAATCATTTTCATTGTTTGTGCACGGAGACTACAATAAAATACTAATCCTGTAAGAACTTTCCAAATTTACTTGTAAGTTGCAGGCTATAGTAGGGTGTTTCGTTACTACCCTGGCCGGATCATCCAGTAATGTGTGGAATGCAGGGGGTGACAGGGACCCTTTTCCTGTGCTCAGTTCTGGGAAGAAAGTTTTATTCTTTCAATATTGAGCGTGCTCTCCGTGGTAGGTTTCTGCAGATAGCTGCCACTATAAGGTTCAATTTACTGAGATACACAGAGATAGATACTCTATCTGTTCTATCTCTACAGCTGCTGAGATGACGGAGTTCTTCTGCGTTTGCCTGTTGATGTGGGGATTATTACCTTGATTGGCTTTTGCAGGACTCTGTGTGATTCTGGGGTAGGACTCACAGGGGGAAACACACAGTATTCCTATCATGCTAATTGAGCTCATTAAGGATTTTTGCATCATCGCGACAGTATTAGGGTGGCATTGCTCTGCGTTTTCTTACAAATACCTGATGATGTGGTAATAATAATGACGAGTTTCTCACAATGTGGGGTTTTCTTCTTTATTTTATTGATTCTGCTTATTTCTGAAGTTTGTATGTAGTTATATAAAATGTTGCTTGCTAAAAATCCTCTTTTTTCCTATTTGTATTTACATGATCAGTTTTCTCTTATTTTCTTATTTAAGGGATGATTTTGAATTAGCTAAACATAAAGGATGCCTTTGTTTCAAATGTTTCTTCTCTTCCCCTCTTTCTTCAGCTTTCCTCACCTTCTCCCCCAACTCCACCCTGTCAGTTTGTCTGTCTTCCACCGTTCTGAGACACATGATTTAGCCCAGTGATCTTTCATCTTAGCAAACAGTTGGCTTTCAAACTTAGATTATCTTTCAGACTTGTGGTGGCTTGAATAGGGATGGCCCCCCAGAGACTCATGTGCTTGGCCATAAAAAGTGGCATTATTAGGAGGTGTGGCCTTATTGGAGGAAGTGTGTCACTGCGGAGGCGGGCTTTGAGGTCATATATGCTCAAGCTATGCACACTGGGGTACACGGTCTCCTTCTGCTGCCTAGAGATCAAGATGTAGAACTCTCAGCTCTGTCTCCCGCATCATGTCTGCCCAGATACTGCCACATGTCCCACAGTGATCATAATGGACTAAACCTCTGAAACTGTAAGCCAATCACAGTTAAATGCTTTCCTTTATAAAAGTTCCCTCAGTCATGGTGTCTCTTCACAGCAATAACACCCAAACCAAGACTTATTTAGAAAGGAGCTTCCCACCCACTCCCGCTTGACAATACAGGTTCTACAGGTAAAGGTATTTGCATAAAAGAAATAGATCCCATTTTAAGTTATTTGTTTATTTTTTAAATTTTTATTAGATATATTTCTTTACTTACATTTCAAATATTATTCCCTTTCCTGTCCATAAGCCCCCATCCCTTTCCCCTCCCCCATACGGGTATTCCTCCTATAAATCCCCTCTATTCCCCCCCCTAGTATTCCACTGCACTGGAGGTCCAACCTTGGCAGGATCAAGTACTTCCCCTTCCACTGGTGCCCCAACGAGGCTATTCTGTGGTACATATGCAGTTGGAGCCCTGGGTCAGTCCATGTATAGTCTTTCAGTAGTGGTTTAGTCCCTGGAAGCTCTGGTTGGTTGACATTGTTGTTTTTATGGGGTTGCAAGCTCCTTCAACTCTGTCAATACTTCTTCCAATTCCCCTCAAGGGCGTCCTGTTCTTAGTTCAGTGATTTGCTGCTAGCATTGACCTCTGTATTGGACAAGCTCTGAATGTGTCTCTCAGGAGAGATCTATATCTGGTCCCTTCCAGCATGCATTTTCTCTTTTTTTTTTTTTTCGGGGCTGGGGACCGAACTCAGGACCTTGTGCCTCCTAGGCAAGCGCTCTACCACTGAGCCAAATCCCCAACCCCCAGCATGCATTTTCTAGCTTCATCCATCTTATCTAGTTTTGGTGGCTGTATATATATATATATATATATATATATATATATATATATATATATATATATATATATGGGCTACATGTGGGGCAGGCTCTGAATGGCTGTTCCTTGAATTGCTGCTCTAAACTTTGCTTCCATATCCCCTCCTAGATAGCAAAGTCACCTCACTGATGTTCATTTCAGTGGGCTCTGATGTTCAATAGGAAGGTTTGCTGAATGGGATGGATGCTACTATCTTCTCCTATGTAAAGTTGTAAATAAGCTCATGTTTAAAAAGTCTACTTCTGTCTGAACTTCTCTTTTCTCTTTCCTGACATTAAAAGCAAGACCCTCCTAAGTTACAGTTTGAAGTTTTTAATGTCGGCTTCATTGTCTGTAACACAAGCTTATGCCAACTCAAGTGCAGATGGCTTCCTCAGATATCACAACATGGATGGATCCTGGTCTTTCCTGTAAGGATCCTGGAAACCAGTGAGGAGGCAGAAATGAACTGGGTTTCTCCTCCTCCCTGTCTGCCTTTCTTCCTTGGGGTCTATTCTTACCATGAGTGGCCCTTGCTTTTTCTTTAGGGTCCTGAACAATTAAGGGTGGGCTGGCTTTGAAGGCCAGATGACTCCAAGATCTACCCTACCATGCACAGCTATACCTCCCCCAACTTTGCTCTAAAGCTGGGTGAGAGTGATGGGATCCAGTTAATTTTCAACATAGAAAATACCTCACTCGACGATTTTCTGAATAGGTAACACAAGGAGTGTGCTTGCTAGACAATGCTTTAACTATCTCTTCCCTGGGTGTCAGTAAAGAAGCAAAGAGTTTGTGTTGAAACAAGGTGTGGTGGCATCCACTGCTCTTTGCTTCTGTCATTCTGAAATCATCATCATCTGGCCTAACAAGTCTAGGAGTGTGTAGATCCAAAGCTAGAGATCCAACCACAGGCACTGCAAAGAATGACTTTAATATGGAACCTCCCCAACCCATGCACATGGGGCAGCCACAACAAAGGGGCCGTGAACAATGCCAATTGTACTGACTGCCTAGCCCACAGATATGTGGTCCTTCAGATGCATGTCAACAAAGGGATGAATCGAACTCGGTGTTGGCGAACAAGCCCGCATTGTCTTCCCTGTTCCAAAAATATTCTCTAAACTTCTCAAAGCCCTGAGCACTAGGGGATAAACCCCACAGGGCCTGCCAGTAGAAAAATACCAATCCCCTCAACATCTAGATTTGCCTGGCACTTGATCTGAGCATTACCCAAACAGGCAGCCTTTAAACCTTTAATACAGATAATTTTTATCTAGCAAAGATCTTGCCAACAAGGCGAGTTTAGAGGTCTGCTCTGGGAGGCGTGGAGAATGTCTGACAGATTACTAAGCCCAGTGCCACAGGAGCAGCCCAGTTCCCCCCTCCCCCCACCCCTTACCATGTAGCTGATGTAATTACACATTTCTATGATGACAGTCTGTTATTTACCAGGAGATAATAGGGTGGCCCAAGCAACGGGAGTGCAGTGACTGCAAGTGCACTGAGTTAATGGCTGTGTGACCTTGGAAATTATAAAGGTCAGAATTGCATGACAACACTACTACTTATCTGAGGTCTGGGTATCCAAGGGTCACATGACTACAGGATGCTTTGCCTTCCCAACAGAATCTCTTCTGGAGAAAAATGTTGTGGTCCTGGGAAAAGGCATTGAGAACATTCTTCGTACTTTTATTTTTCCTTTATGCTGTACAGGGGCTCCAACTCTGGGCCTGCTCATACTGGGAAGCACTGGATTCCCAAGCACTATTCCTGGGCCCCTTTATTTTATTTTACTTTTTAATTTTGAGACAGAACCTCAGTTAATGAATCAAGCTGGCTTTGAACTTGGGATCTTCCTACCCTGTCTGCCAAATATACCCAACACATGGGATGACAGGGCTGTGCCTCCAGGCCTGGAACTCCCTGTTCTTAACTCTTTTGCTCCTGGAACAATTTTTCTCTCAAATAGTCACTTCGTCCAATGTAGCACACAGCCAACCACAGACGTGTTCTTGGGACTACGCCCCAATCTAATTTTATTCATGGATACAGAACTATCTGAATTTCATGTAATTTCTGTGGTAAAATATTCTTATTTCACTATTCCTGTCACTTGAAAAGATTATAAAAACTTTTCTTAGCTTATAGGCCGGACTAAAATAAGATGCTAAAACCATTTACCTATATGATTTGTTGGTCCTAGCTGCAGGTACCTGAGTATGCCATGCAGAATTTGAAAGAAAAATGACTTCAGACTTCCTTGCAGCCATGGGGGTCAGACTTTGGAAGGCAGCCATGCTTTTGCAGAGAGCAGGGTTGTACCAGCAGTCAGAGCCCATCTCTGGTTTTCCTTGGTCAAAGAACAGAAAGGATAACAGTGTTGTCCCTTTGATGCACTGAGCTTTTCCCCTCCATCTTGGATTTCTTGTTCTTGTTTCCCTGTAGTCCAGGACTATAACATAGCAAGGACAATCACCTCCTGGAAGAAACAATCTCACTTCCTTTCTCTTCTGGATTCTGGTTTGGGGACATCTGGTCCCCATGAGCCTCCTGTTCTGGGAGTCTCATTAGTTTTGAGGTTTGTAGTAGTGTCATTGAGGGAGAAACCTGAGGATGTGACAAGTCACTGAATGTCAACGTGCCAAAGGACATTGTGCATTGGGCTGAGCAGTCAGATAAAAGCTTTATCTCGCCTGTTTCCCTGCCCTGTGTCTGCTTTGACCACACTCCTTCCCCTGCTGTCTTTTGGTGTCATCAGTGACATTATGCTTCTGTGAACCTTTCAAGGAAAGAAATCCTTTGGAACATCTGTGTGTCAGGCATGGCTCTACAGTTGAAAATATAATAAGCACTTTGAATTAGATTCTTCTACGACTTTTAACTACAATTTTTGATCTACCTGTCTGTCTGTCTATCTATCTATCTATCTATCTATCTATCTATCTATCTATCTATCTATCTATCTATCTATCTTTGGCTAGGGCTGAACAACTTTAATTTTGTTCCTTCCACTCTGAGATTTCCAGGCCCCATGACCTCAAATAGAAGATTAGGCAGGAATAAGAAAATGTGAGGTCCTAAGTGATCCTGCCTTGTCTCTGCCTGCACCAAGCCGGTCCTTGCTAAGGTTGTAGAACATGTTGTCAGCCTTCGGCAGGGACCATGGCTGTGCCAGCATCCAAGCTGCATGTGATTTTTGGTGAGGGAAGTCAAAGAGCAACAGTTCTGCTTCTGTGTGTGTGCCTAGGCCCTTCTGGGCATCTGTGCTGTACAGGTTGAAGATAAAGCCCACGGTTCCAAAGACAGGCTAGCCTGCATTGCGTCCTCTCTCATTGGCTGCCACTTGTTTCTGCTTCATCCAATGGTAAGCTGATTTTCTATGCCCCACCCACTCACAGTGGGTGGAGACGGTACAGTGTGGTGCAGGTGTTTACAGCCTAGAGGGAGGGAGGAAGGGACGGAGTTCGGGTAAGACTTTTGGAGTTGCCAATAGTGACTGAGAACACAACGCTCCCCATCACAGCGTGACTTGGAAACATAGGCACCTCAAAGGCAACTGCATTTGGTCTTTGTGACGTCTTGTCTCTATATTTATGTTTTTGCCTCTGCCACCATTTCTCCTTCCTCAATCCTCATGTGCAAACACACAAGCGTGTGCATAAACACAGGCACATATTTCCCTTGTAAGATCAAGAACTAGTCAGTCAGGACTGTCATATCAAGTGTGACTGTATAAGACACACAGGCGATTAGACGGATGGCATTAACAAGAGAAGTATGCCTTCAGAGTCCTGGGCCCTGTTGCTATTCTTTGCTGACCTCATCAGCCCCAGTAATGGTTTGTATTTATATACCCTGGACCACTTTTTTTAAACCAAACCCACAGTGGTTGGTTCCATGTAAGATAACAACCATTTATTTATTAATATCAAATGCTGTCTGATTCCTACACACCACTCATACCACTGAGCTAAAGAGTGGCGGAATTCCTTCCTAATTGATTAAATAATAAAGACGACAAGAAGCCAATCATTGGGTGAGAAGGAGGCGGGCCTTCTGCGTCTGAGAGAGGAAGAGGGAAGTCAGGAGGAGGGGCTTCCTTTTGGATGGTGGGATCAAGGCAGACAAGATGTAGGTTGGGGGCTGGTAGTCCGGATGGCAGAATCTACCAGGATCCTCCACTGGAAGATTTCTAACATAGAATAGTTGGCATATTTAGGATGCTAGATTTTGCACCCAGTTATATCTGTTGATTCTAAACGAAGATTGTCTGGCGTTTTGCATTTTGCTGTGACTCAACTGAGCTCCAGGGAAAGGTAACTGCAGTGGAGCGTTGGGTTGGCGAGAGTGCACCCCCAACTAGCTGCACCCCCAACTAGCTGCAGACATTTGTGAATGGTGAGCTGTTTTGGCAGCAGCCAGCCGCAGGGAGGAGAGGGAGATTTCGGAGCTCTGGAGAGGCAGAGCCAGCGTTGGTAGGAGAGGACTAGAGGAAGCATGCGGTCTCAGTACCGAGCTGGGAACAGACTGAGACCACCGGCCAGTGCCTAGCCAGCGATAGCGTGGCAAGCATGGATTATTACAAGCAACTCTGAAGGTAATGGGTTGGATGATGAGAGAGAAAAAGATTTACCACCTGCTGTGTCACTAATTAGGCGTGTGGTCTTGGACACATTCAGTGACCTGACTGAATGTCTCCTGTTGCCTCCTGTTCTGAGAATCGAGGAAGTGCATGTAAAGACAATGTGTGAGGGATAGATAGCTTACATGAGTGGCAGACATGATTTCCGGAGGGATGCTCTCTCCGTGACAATGATCTGAATGAAGAGTGAGAAAGGAGTAGGTGAGACGACACCCACAGGACATGAGCAGAAAGCAGCTACTCTGGGCTACCCTGGGCCACAGTGGGCTACCCTGGGCAAATGGTTGAATCTCTGAGCATTTCAGTTTCTTCATTCCTTTTTAAACAGGAGGCTATTTGGAATAGTTACTGTTTGGCTAATAATTTATCCTTTTTTCAGTCATATCTTTCGCATGCTTATTTAGCTCGATGTGGGAGGCCTGTAGAAAGGTCAGCATATGCTAATTTTCATAAGTCCTTAGGTAGCTGGCTGTCCTGTGAACTACCATCAGTGAGGAGACTTGGTCTAGGGCCCAAATGACATTTTGGAATCTTTTCAACACTAGGACAGTGCACTTATAGGTACCGTAAAGATGGCCTTTTCTAAATGTCTTTGTTCTCACACAAGAATCACATTATAAACAACATGTGAGCTGGAATTACCTTAATAAATAACGTCACTGAAAAAGAGAAAAATAAAGAAATATATCACTGTATTTCTTATAGCTGGCACAGTAAAGCCTTAGAAGCATTGTGCACGACAGGGAGACAGAGGGTGTTCTTGACACACTGAGGTAGGTTGCCCGTGACATAAGTGGCCTGTTCTTTCATTTAATTTTATCTCTAGGCTTCTGGATGAAGAATCCAGAATGAAACACCCATTTCTTCCCCATGCCTGTAGGATTTTGCAGGGTTCTTGCTGTATTGTGCATTGAGAGCCTTCATTAGCAATGCAAGCACTTCAGAAGGTGACGCATGACTCATGCAATGTCTAGAAATAGCACCGTGGAAAATTGCTTTTATGTAATCTTTCTCGGAGGGCCATTCTGTGAATGCTTATCATCCCAGCAGAAACAAGTGGGAAAGATCACATCTTGTGGGGCCTCTGGGGACGTGCTGGGTCTCAGAGACACGCCACTGCCTCACAGGCTTCTGGAAGCTACTAGGTATTTGGGAGCATTTTAGGTACAATGGCGGAGGGAGGGAGGGTGGGGCCAATCCTCGAGGTCAGAATCACACTTGGGTTTCAGTTCTATTACATTTAGCACATGGGCTTCAATCAGGGGCTGCTGCTGCTGCTTCTCTTTCCTCTTCCTCTTCCTCTTCTTCTTCTGGTCCAAAATGAAATCTTAAGTGTTTTTAAGTTGTTGTAAACTGTACTTAACATAAAATTAGTTGGTTCAGTTAGGTGAAGTACATAGACATTATTATGTGATCATGGCTTCCGTCCAACCATCTGTCTCTGCGTATTTCCGTCTTCCTAACTCAGACTCCGGACTTCCCAACCCGTAACTCCCCTCTCACTTCCTCTTTCCAGGAAACCAGCCTTCTACTTTGTCCGTTGGAGTTTGACTCTTCCGGGCATCTCAGACACTGAAGTCATCTAATATTTGTCCTTTTGTGACCGGCTTACTTAATTTTGGGTCCAGCGTCCACCTTACGGTTTCAAACGTCTTGCAGCATGTGTCAGACCTGAACACTGGGGCGCAGGACCCCATTGTATTACGCGCCACATAGCGTTAATTCGCTCATTCATTTCGTGGACACCGAGTTGCCCCCGCTCTTCAGGGATGACTAATGCTTCTGGGAATATGAGTGTAAAAGTTTTAATTCTCTCCCATTCCCACTTTGAACAAAAACCTCTTCAAATTAAAAGGGAAGGTCCCCGGCTAAGTATACAAACTATCTAGAAGGAGAAAGGACAGAGGCAGGTGATCACCCCCATCCTAGGGTAGTCACCAGGCCAGGTGGGGGAGGAGGAAGGGGTGGGCCTGGTTGTAAGCAAGGGCAAAGAACTGATGAGCGAAAGTAGGGTTTTAACACTGGAGGCTCAGCCAGGAGCCTATAGATAGATGGCTTGTAGGGAAGAGGGCTTTCCACGAACATATGAGGGCCTGAGTGTGAATCTCCAGTAAGCACACAAAAAGCTGGGCAGGACTTCACATGCCTGTCTCTCTAGCACTGGGGTGGAGACAGACAGATCCCGAGTTCTCTGACCAGCCAGCCAGCTTGGCCTACACTGGCGAGCGTCTTATTCACAGAGAGGTCCTGTTTCAGGAAGTAAGGTGGGTAAAAGTAGAGGACGACTTCTGATTGGCTTTGGCCAATGCACTCGATGGGCGTGTGCACATCAGTGCACTGTGTGCTGATCCCACGTGCTCGCACACCTGGGCCAGGGTAAATGCTTCTGGGAAACAAAAAGCTTGCAAAGGGAGCGCACAGGCTGTTCCCTTCATTTCTGGATGAGTTCCTACCATACCAGTTCTGCTCCTTGTCTGGCTATGGTCCTGTTACAACATTAATGTGAGTGCAACAACATTTGTATGACATCAGAGAATTCCTCGTAGGGAGGTATTCTGACGTGGCGAGGAAGAATAATTTTCTTTTAGCTTCCTAGATTCAGTTGGGACTTGGGAGCCAAATCCGACTCTGGAACTTAACACGTGCTTCCTCTAGGGTCCCCAGATGGGATCCCCAGAAGACGTTGTGTACAACCCTTCTGGTTCTGAGGAACCATGCGTGAGAGTATTCAGTGGGAAAGGGCCTGGAAGTCATGGTCGTAGCTTAGGATGGTTACTGTATGTGCTCCAACTTGTCTGACATGGCCTTCCCTTGTTGGCACACAGCCAGCTAGCACTCCAACGATCCGCCTCCTGTTCTGTGTTGCCATTGGCCCTGAGCAATGACCAAAGCATGCTAGATAATGATTAGTCTTGGAATGATTAGCATCCTATGTACTAGGGTTGTTTTTTTTTTTTTTTTTAAAGACTTATGTAACGGGTGTTCTACTTTTTCCTAGAATCTTTGCCTCTCTAAGGACTCGCTATTGCATGTGAAAAAAGAGAAGGGATCCAAAAATTTAAAAGCACATTGCAATATTCGATTAACACCCCTAGCCAACTGATAAACACATGGTCCGTGCTCTGAAATCTGCAGGAGCACACACAAATGCTTCTAGGGGCCTTTTGCAACATAACTGCTGACCCTTTGGGCCTGGATTTCAAGAGGACACATTAGTTAGTGGCAGGGTGGTGTGTGACCAGTGATGGGTCTTGGCCCCAGGACAACTTGGAAGGTTTGCCACTGATTTGGAAAGAACAGCAAATCTGTGTTCTGAACAGAGAGGGGGAAAGAGGACAGAGTTCTCGGCCGAACACTAATGAGAATAAGATGAGACCACTTCAAAAAGAAACCCAGTCAGTGATAGAGGAGTGTGTGTGTCCATGTGGCTGGTTGATGGTTGACATCTCCACAGGGTCATGGTCATATCTAGAGCAGACTGACTGGGATCAGTGGGCGGATCACTCTGAGATCCAGGCGGCTGTCATCAGAGCCTGTGTGCAAACACAAATGAGGCTTTGTTTACTTCTCCAGGTTTCTCAACGTTTTGATCTCTGGCTCCTTTAGGCTTGAGTGGCAACAGACGGTGTTCAATTCTCTGTATGTTGGACGCGAGATATCAGCAAGAAGAGTGAAAATTTCCTCTAATGATCTGCACGTCCACAGAAAGAGGAATGGGGTGGGGGCAGTGGTAATATGTTTTATAAAACATGGTGTGATCTGGTGGGAACTGGCGAGAGAGGGTGTCTTAGTGGGCCCATGCTGAGGCATTCCTCCCCGCCCCCCACAGGTATCAGCCATACAACAGGTCTACTATAGACTGATCTGTTTATTTTGGACATGGGAAGGGAGTCTGAGAAGGGAGTAGAGGCAGAGACAGAAAGGGCACAGAGAACAGAAAGAGAGAGGAGAGAGAGGCCTGGAACATGTTGGGAGAGAGAGAAGATAGGGAAAGAGGTAGGGAGAGGAGAGGAGAAAGGGGAAGGGAAGGGAGGGGAGGGAAGGGAGGGAGGGCCGAATAGGTAAAGCGAGTCCTTTTACACCAGGCTGGTATATCTGGTTGCTAGGTAACCGTTGGGCAGAGCTAGAGGAAATATGACCAAATGGAGCTAGGGATTATTGTACCTATCTGACTTTCTACTTTCTCATTTTACAATGAGGTGCAAGTGAGGTGGTGTAGTAGTAGTAGTAATAGTAGTAGTAGTAATAGTAGTAGTAGTAATAGTAGCAGCAGCAGCAGCAGTAGTAGTGGTAGTAGTAGTAGTAGTAGCAGTAGTAGTAGTAGTAGTAGTAGTAGTAGTAGTAGTAGTAGCAGCAGCAGCAGCAGCAGTAGCAGCAGCAGTGGTAGTGGTAGTAGTAGTAGTAGCAGTAATAGTAGTAGTAGCAGCAGTAGTAGTGGTAGTAGTAGTACTAGTAGCAGCAGTAGTAGTGGTAGTAGTAGCAGTAGTAGTAGTAGTAGTAGTAGTAGTAGTAGTAGTAGTAGTAGTAGTAGTAGTAGTAGTAGTAGTAGTAGTAGTAGCAGCAGCAGCAGCAGCAGCCGCAGTAGTAGTGGTAGTGGTAGTAGTAAAGGGTTAAGTGCTCTTTACTCACGATCCCCAAGCCACTGAAGTAGATAGTACTTTGCTATATCTTTGAGGTAAAGGCCTTTTCCACCTTACAAGGGGTCTGCTCCTCTTAGCACTTTTCCCGGAGTGGTCAGTGGCTGCCCAGATATCAAGAGCTCCCGGATTAGACTGATAAATACCTCCACTTCTCGCATAGGAGGCTGACTATGTGTGACTTGAGGGTTACTGGGCTGTCCTCTGAGGGGGTAGTTGTGCCGCGCATCTGCCCATTTCTGCACTGTTTTCATTGTAATGTGAGAAGCATGACAGGTATGTGAACTTCTCTGTCTCACCCTCATTGTCTGATCTCAGCTGGCTTCTCTTGAGCAAAACAACCAGGAAAGAGGAAATAGGAGTCTTGAGGCTCTTTACTGTCTGCCAGTTCAGATTGTGTCTGGCTCTCTACCCCTGCAGGATCTCAGCCAGCCGCGTCCTGAGGCCCAGGGAGGCTTTTGTTCCCAGCCAGTCACTCGTAGAGCCTTTAAACTTAAAAAAAAATTATTGTATGTAAGCGTTGTGTGCGAGTGTGCCTATGTGTGTGTGCATGCATGGGTGTGAATGCAAGGGTGCATATACCAGTGCAAACATGTGGAGGTCAGAGGGCAACTTTGGAGTCAGTCCTCTTCACTGTGCGATCCAGGGATTGAGTTCAGGCTGTCTGGTTTGAATGGCAAACACTTTCACCTACTGAGCAGTCTTGGCCAGGGAGCCATTTTTTAGCCTCCACCATGACTTTAACCCTTTGTGCCCATTCTAGAGACCTTCCTTTAAGCAACTAGCATCTGGAGAGTGAACTTTAGTCAGACGAACCCCTGTTTGAAGGCAGTGGAGGATATATTCCCTTCTTCAGAAGGGACTAAGCTAGAGGTTTGGAAGTCTTTCTAGTGCAGCTTTCCCACTGGCTGAACTTGCTGGGGACACCTACAAGTGGCCTTGGCGTGATTCATTCTGCCTGGCCAAGCATTTTAGTAGTAACAAGACACAATCACAATCTCTGTTCATACAATAAAATTTTCTGTTTTAGAAATCATTTTCAGTATCGATTTTTTGTTCCTTTTAGGGTACTTGCTCCATGATGCTGGATCCAGTAAGGAGTTACTGAATATTCTGAACCATCTCTTCTGCCTAGGAGTGACCTTCTCCAGTGTGGCATAATGCCTCAGGGTGGTTAAGAGACAGACAGGTCTTCTCAGTGGGGAAGTGTGTGTATGCTGGGGTGCTGTGTAGTGAGCAATCTGCCTATATTCTCCAACCCAGTTCACTAGACATCATAGGCAGTGTGGCTTTCCTTCAATTTGTGGGACTGTTTCTCTGAAGTGGTACCAGCAAGACCAGTTCTAAGGTCTGGGGTAAACAAGTAGCAGAGGTGACACCATGCTGCCGGTAAAGTTGGCTTGTATCATTTTGAAAAAAAATTGCTAAAACCTGGGTTCGTTGATGTAATGAAAACTCTCTTATGTTCTCCATAGACAGTCATTTTTTCCCCCCTCAAGAATAAAAATTCAGTCCAGCTATTTGAAATTCTGGCAGCCATGAAATCTCCCCCAGTCTCCTTCCTCCCTCTTCCTTCATTTGAAGTTCTTTCCAATCAGAAACATAGTAAACTGTCTTTTTTATTAAAAAATGACCTTGTGGCTACAAATCCACACATCCAATGCCGAGTGTGTCAGACTTGACAGTTTTGTGCGTCATGCGTTTACCTTCCACCCCTCAATTCTCTTTTGCCCTCTCTTGCTATTTTCTCCAGAATAGGTGAAGGGGAAAAATAATGTAAAGCTTATTTCTCCCTCGAATCACGTGCTGTCAAAAGCCCTCTTGTGCAGGATGGGTTCAGCCTCTCTCACAGATGGCCCTGATAGCTAAAATCAGTGTTCAACAATTACTTCTTTTCTGAAGAACTCCAAGTACATCCAGCCTTGCAGTTTTTTAAACAATTGGCTGTGTTCTCTGGGCCCGTTCCTCATCTCACTGGGCTCCCATAGAGACAGAAGACAGGCCCTCTGTCCCTGTTGAAGGACAGCAGCTGACGTTTATGGGGCAGCTGGAAGCAGAAGGGGCAGGTTGGCTGGGGCCGCCTTTCATTCTTCCTACGGCTCGAATTGAGATATGGGTTTGTTATATGTTTGTTTTAATCTTTTTTGGGGCTCTCTATACAAATCCTGGGGGGGGAGGGGGATGTATTGAGAAACAAAGCTGCAACATGTGTGCTGAGCTCAGACGAGAAACATTAATCGCAAAAAAAGAAAAAAAAAGGCATTGTATGTAAATTCAGGCTGCAACTAATCAGGATGGACTCAGACAGTGGCGTGAACGCTTTGCTTTCCCTTTTAATATTCAGTGTGCGCAGTCATGAGGTAACGCGACCTTCTGAATGCATATTTCTCCCAAATTTCCTTCAGGCCCATATTTATTTTATTTGCTGAAACCCCAGAGGCTTCTATGAAGTGCTCCAGATGTTTTCCATCTGCAGACAGTGCACCTGACAGTCAAGAGGCCGAGCAGGTTTGCTGGTGGCCAGCTGTTCGCTTGTACCCTCGGCATCAGGATACATTGTAACTGCTCGCAGCATGTCCAAGGCTCCGGTGTTTGGATACTTGTGTTCTGGGTGCTCTGCTACAGGCCTTAGCTTCATTAGCACATTTATGACTTCTGTGGTCCTATGGGGTAGATCTACATACTAGCTCAGTGCTTTATTGATGAGAAAACCATGGATCCAAAAAGATAAATAGCTTCCCCCAGGTCACATAAATAGAAGCCAGAGAGAAAACCTGGGGGCTGGGTATAAATCATTACCTCATTACTGTGTTATACGGATGTCACTTCTGGACTAGCCCTCCAGCTTCCGTTAGATAGATCCCTGTAAGAATGGTCTCATCTTCGGGTACCTGGATCCCATCTGTGCCGTCTCAGCAGATAAATCCTGTATAAGAATGCTCTCATCCTACCTGTGTCAACTTGATGAAAGGCTCAGCCATTTTGATTTCCATAAAAGTGTTTTTTCTTTTCCAAGCGTCTCTCTATGTGTGCAGATCCGTGCTTGAGTTTTCAGTATGTCTTACTAAGGGTGAGGAAATTGGAGGCGACTTCGCCTTTTACCCATCATAGAAACTCAGCCCGAAGGGCTCTGCATTTCAGGCTTTACATCCATTATTGTTTGTGTCGGTTTTTATTTGCTACTCTTTTTCTCCTGCCTGCCCTCTTGACGATGCTCTACTTTGTTTCAGTGTTTTCAAAAGAAAGGCTTCCCTAAGGGGCCTCTTGAGTGTGTCTTTTAAAATTCTACCCCTAACTGCAGAGAAGGGAAGACTCTGTTGTCCCTATTCCCCTGTCCTTTCTTCCTTCTCCCTTCCCCTCCCTTTTCTTTCCCTCCTCTTTCTCTAAAGTATAACAAAAAAAAGAATAATTGTCAAATTAACTGATTTTTTTCCACTATCAACCACAATATTTCTATTACATTTCGTAGGCCCATTCCTTTCCCCCCAGGCTACCTGTTAGAGTGGTTTATTTATCACACTTACCCCCTAGTTCCACCACAAACTGATGACAGAGTCACCACAGAGACATCGCCTACAGTAAACTTTCCCCTCATAAGTCATAGGTAGATGCTTGGTCTGTAGATCCTGGCTCTGACCACTGGAGCAGGACGACTGACTGGGGTCAAGAGACTGTCTCAAGACTGCTGCTTCCCCTCAGAGTAGGAGACGGCTTTAGAGGAGAGAATTGGAGAACAAGAGAAAAGGTAGCCTGTGCCTTAAAGAGTAGAGAAGAGAGCAGAGGATTAGCTTGAAGCAGGACTCACCTAGCAAAAGTTTGGCAAGCAGGAAACTCTGTGTGTGTGTGCGCGTGCGTACATGCGCGTGTTTGTGTGTGTGTGTGTGTGTGTGTCTGTGTATGCATCAGCATTTCTGCTATAATTTCTCTTATTATAGAATTGATTAATATAAAATCATTTTGGAAATACAACTGGAAAATGTAACAAAGCTATAAATGAATGAATAAATAAATAAGTGTGTAATTTCCCCATCCATTGAAATCTCTGCTAAAGCATTTCATATATCTTTGTGAATGTTCTTTTAAAATTTATTTTTTTTTACTGTGAGTACACTGTAGCTGTTTTCAGACACCCCAGAAGAGGGCATCGGATCCCATTACAGGTGGTTGTGAGCTGCCATGTGGTTGCTGGGAATTGAACTCGGACCTCTGGATGAGCAGTCAGTGCTCTTAACCAATGTTAAGAGTATCTCTCCAGCCCGTTTGTTCAGGTTTTTAAGATTGTGTGTCCATAGTGCTCTTGCTTACATGCTAACACACCCCCACCCATCATCAAAAAGCACACACAACAAAAAGTGCACTCACCAGACATGGCTGTGCGCCTCTCCTTTAACAGGCAATGTAGCGTACGTAGATCGGGTTATGCCTAATGGAGGGAACCTATGCGTGGTCTTCATTGTTCTCATCTTGGCTCCTTCCCATTGGATGCGTCATTCATTCAGTTGGTCAAGCTCAGCTTTACCACTGTACCACTTGACTTCCCGCCCACTGTCTCGGGGTGGCCTTTGACTCTTCAGTTGAGTCTACACACCCTTCCTTCTCTGTGCTCCATCTGGCACTCCACAGGTAGGAATAGCAACTTGCACATGTTTGATAGCTGGATTCGTCTTGATCTTTCCCAGTGCCTGTGAGTTGCATCATTTCCAGGTTCAATAACATTGGACTTGGGGGTGTACTCTTTGAAGGCGGGTAGGCCTAAGTTCAGATCCATTCTTGCAGCCCTGCCATCTACGAAATGGGATAGTAAAGATGGCTGTCCTTTACTCAGGCATTAATGGATCTAGAGAGGTAACCCGGGCAGTGTGTGGTGACCACTCAAAACTGTGAAGTCCGTAGTTCACCAGCTCAGAGTAGTGTAGTAAAGCCATGCAAATTGTTTGCAAAATAGTTTCCCCAGGAGGACTGCACACGATAGTATGTGCCAGTTCTGCCTATCTGCAAATGGACACCAGGGATGAGTTGAAGAGGCAATGATTGCACAATCTAATCATCACGGGCTACTTAAGAAGTTCCTATATTCCAAGCTCTTCATAGATTCTCAATTTCTATTATAATCCTACAAAGAGGCTATCACCACTTTGTCAATTAAGGTATTCTCCAGAGGAGGCTAGCTTAAGTGATGGAAAGGCTTATTCTATGTCATGCTAGAAAGTATAAAACCAGACCATCTACAGAGCTGGTTGGTGTGGCTACCCAGTATATCAAGTACAGTCCAGAGTCTCTGTCGTCTGTCCCTGGGAACAGCTCATTCTAAAGCCAACAGCCAGACTTCCATGGTAGCTCCAGAATGGAAGCCCTGCAGAGCAGGGCTAGGAAGGTATAGACATTGTACCTTGTCTGTAGCAGTGTCATAGAAGGAGTTCATCAAATTGTTGCAGCCTGTTTCTGAATAAGTCGTTATAAGTGCACACAAATGTACTCTGAGGCTACTTAAACCTCCTCTTGTAGATAAAAGGGGCATGAGCTGCCCTGAGGTTCATTGTTGCTTCCAGTGGTGGTGGTGGTGGTGGTGGTGGTGGTGGTGGTGGGGTGTGTGTGTGTGTGTGTGTGTGTGTGTGTGTGTGTGTGTGAAGAAAAAAAGGACTCTGTCTTGCTAAAAAAGGAAAAATGGGAACAATTTTTGTGTCCCATACCTCCATCAATTCATGGGTCAACTCTTTTTTCCTTTTTTTTTTAGATGATATATCTATTATTTAGATAAATACAACAAAAAGTGTAAGCATCTGAAGTCCTGTGGTTAGCAAGGGGTGGAGACAAAATTTGAATCCATTTAACTCCTGTGATGACAAATTTCTCAAACAGGTAAAAATAGTGTTCTGTGCCGTCCTCAACATGCAAACCACAAGAGTCCATCGTGAGGGAAATTCTTTGAAGAGATTACAAAAGTTTTCAGGCCAGCTGAAACTTAGTACTTTGCAATGTGGCATGCTGGGAACACTGCGTGCAGCCAGCATGGTCTGGCCCAGAGCCCAAACCAGGGGGGCATCCCTAGAGAAGCAGTAGAGGTGAAAGGCATATCGTCCAACACTGGTAGGTTGTCTAAAGCACACATAGTCATCTGTCAGAGTTGAAATATGTTAGAAGAGTAGGAAGGGTGAGAGGTAGAGAGGTAGGGAAGGGGGGAAGGAGGGAAGGAGGGAAAGAAGGAGGTAGAACTCTTTCAGCCATGCATCTGCGAAGACACCAATACCAGCTCTCACATTCTTCAAACGCTTACTTACATGCTTACCATGAGATCAAATAGGGGAATGTGGTTCTTTTCAAATGTGGAGATGGTGACACACTGGTGTCCATAATGTGGTTTTTACTCTCTTCGGGTTATCAGCTAAGGCCCTATGCAGTTGTCTCCCAGTTTATCTGGGGAGAACTCGAGGTGGTCAGAGTTTAGCATGAGGTTCTGAATTAGAGTGCAGCCCTTAGCTGTGGGGGACCCCATTCCTTCCCCCCCCCAGGACTTCTCTGTCAGCTGCCTTTCCTTCCTATCCACTGGGATTTTACCCTGACACTTCCCCTCATGTGTGCTTTTCCTGCTCAAGCCTTCACAGACAGCCTGCACACTAACAGTGCTTGGGGCTACGTGTTAGACTTCAGTCATTTGCTTAAACTCCACGACTTGGTCTCAAGGACCTCTGGATACCTTCCCTGGATCATCTCCAAGGCTCTCAAAGCCAGTATGTCCAAAGACACTTGCGTCTGCCTTCATCCTGACCAAAACCAAACAAAAATGCTTGTTTCTATTTCATGTCTTTTAAAACATTTAAAAAAATGCATATGTGTCTTACATGAGAGTGTCATACATGAGTACTTTATTGACGTTACCATCACTCCGACTCCTCTCATGGTCGATGTCCAAACTGAAGACCTCATCTCTTGAGTCTAGCACAACCGCTTATCCTAGGTGGCACCCTAGAATCATCTCGTCTCCTAAAGGATGTGCAAGTAAATACCACATCTGAACAGCTCTTTTCCTTCTATTCAGCCACCACCATCCTACAGCCCTTTGGACTGAGTCATAGCTCACACTTCCATGGTTTTACACATTTTATTTCCTTCTCCATGCCCCTCCCATCAAATCCACCCTCCACATTGCTACTGACAGTGCCTTTGGGAAACAGACCCAGTTCTGTCCATTCAGTCACCAAGTGAGCTCCTCAAGGATTCTCTGGTTTCTCCAGCGTGGTTTTTACCCTCTTTGGGATGTCAGCTAAGGACCTTCACAGTTCTGTTCCAGTTTATCTGGGGAGGACTTGATGCTTGGAGAACTTGCTTACATCCTTTGTACTGCATCACTGACCGCTCTCCTGATTCACCTGGTGGACTTATTAAACCTTAGTGGTCAAGATTTTCTTTAATTTTTAAATCTACTATATATCTAATAATAGGTAGAATGGAATTTTGTTGAAAATGAAATATTTCTATCTGTGGATGAAGAAAGTAAAATGTTAAATATTAGACTAACCAATGCCTATCATTCAATTGTCCCATCGTATTTTTAAACTTCTGTGCCTTCCTGCCTTAAAACACACCCTTTGTCATTTTGGGGAGTGATCTGAGTTCTCAGAAAACAGGTTTGGTACCCTTTCATACTTCCTCCTTTTTCCCCAGAACGTTCATCCGTGTTCTACCTTCTTCTTCTTCTTTTTTTTTTTTTGTAAAAATTCAAGGTTTTATTGGAATAACAGCTTTTATGCCACAACTTTAACTCATTAAAAAATACATTTTTTTGTTGACTTAAGGAGCTACATTATAAAATTATCATATTGATTCCTTTCTTACACTGACTTGTGCCTTGATTTCTTTGTGAGTATATTTACCAAATATCAAAGTCATGAAATTTCAATGAATAATTAATAAATCTCCCTTCCCTTTTCTATGACAGTTTCTTTCTTTTTGTCCTTTATGTAAACCTGAGGTCCTAAACTTAGGTCTCTTTTCCTTCGTAAAAATGTATGTGAAATGAAAATTTGCACACAAGCACTAGCAATTTAAGCCATTTCTGTCCGTGTTTTACCTTCTTAAGGTAGGATGAGACCTGCCGGTTTGGCTTACACCACATGCCGGACCTGGTCCTTCTCTGGCGAGCTCACACGGAGTCACGTATTTCAATTGACTCAACTGCTGGAGGGTTTCACCTCCACTACACTCAAAAGCTCGGGAACTAAGACCTAGAGAACCTAAGCGACTCACCCAAGGTCAGACCATGCGATATGTAATGGAACAGGGACAGACACCCAGGCTATCTGTCCCAGTGCCAATGTTCTTGACCACTTATAGCATTAGGAAGCAGGGACGAGAGTCTCATTTCTGTCTAAGAGTCACATTTGTTCCAAAAAATTGCAGTTACTTCTTTTTTTTTTTGAGCAACTGGGAGCAGCTACGAATATGTTTGATTTTCATGCTTCTGGCAGACTCCAGCTTTGACGCAGTTCTGATGGACACGTTCTTCTACTGACACTTGGAAGCAAGGCGTTTCATCTCATGCTCATTTAAGTTAACAAAGCACAGCTCCTCAGGAAGAAGGGGGGGGGGAGCAAGAAATCTGAGTCATGAACTCAGTGCTGACCCACTTCCCCCACTGCACACTTCGGAGCTTTCCCACCTGTGTCCGTGTAATGACACGCACACATTTTACCCTGATACATCACAGCATCTTGCTGCAGACCAGACACGCTGCCTTGGACTCTGAGAAAGGAAGCGTATGGACCGTGAGTCCGTGCAGCAGGGTTATGGGGTGGTGGTGGAGGGAAGGCAAGGTGGGGGAGCACCCCTGATCCTGATGGACTTCGAATCCAGTTGCTAAGGGTCTAAGCAAGTCTCAGACTGAAAGAACGCCGCACTTGTGTTTGCACATGCGCATCAATGTCTGTGCACGTTTGTTCGTGCGCATGTGTTGAGGATGAGTTGTACAGAAGGCAAGGAATACAGTCAAGCACGATCTCAGACCCAGAATCGACCAGCGTTTTAGTCACACTCTGAAGAGAAGCCATGTTCTCGTCATTCCAGATCTGGCTCCGGTTTCCCCGCAGGCATTTCTTATTTTCCTCCCTCCCTATCTTTTCCCATAAAATGACCTTTCCCTCGTTTGCTCTCCCACCTGCTCTGTGTCTTTGCATTAAGTAACTCATCGCGTTTGTCTGCCCGTGGCAGGACTCCCAGGATTTTTGGGACTATACACCAAGGATCTCAAGGATGCTGTGCTCTCGGTCTTGGCTCAGGGCCAGTCATCCTTTGAAGGATGGATGAAGCCTTGTCACAGGCTGGAAATTGAAGAACTCTCCCGCCATGGTACACACTGTGGTATGGGTGCCCGGGCCCTTTCTTAGTCCCCTCATTTTTGCCATTGATTATGTCTCTGCTTAACACCAACAGCTTTATCCAGAGGCCTCTGCCGAGACTGAGATTGCCATGAGATAGAACAGGCTATTTGTAAGCCTGGGTCAGCCTTAGACCTGATGTCTTGAACTGAGAATATTCCCCGGAGCCCTTAGGAAAGCACTTGACATGTTCAAACAGCAACTAATATCCAATCTCTGCTTTTCATTATTCTTCATTTATTTTTCTTCATGAACATTTGGACTTGCCCGGGTGTCCTAGGTTGTTTGGGGGTTGTGTGGGAGAGAGCTACATTAACAGAATATGTAGACACAAGTTCAATCTAACTCAGTAATTATGGCTCGCTGGATTACAAGCAGGCAAGTGCTGGCTTTTTTAAAATTGATTTTTATGATTGATACAGGGATACCTAAACCTTGTGCTTTCTCTGTGGACAGTGGGAGGGACAAGAAATGGAAAATGTTCACATAAGGTTTCTGATAATTTACTGTTCTAGGAAGCTTAAAGCTTAAAAATCATCTAATGGACAAGAATTTCTTACATGAATTGATACTCGTTCCTTGACTATTCCTAGGTGCCTGAGGCCAATATGACATTCTAAGTATTGGAAAGCAGTTCAGTGCCTCCCTGCGGTGAGAAAGAAAGCCCGCAGTGGGGCAACTCCCCAAAATTGGAAAAGAGAGCTCCCCAGGATAGCCATCTAAAACAGAGGGTGATTCATATCCTGTCATTAACACAGCAAAAAATTTGTCCTCCTTACTCATGACATGTTTGAGCTGGAAAAACACAATATGCTAAATTCTCAATTTCCTGATGGGCCACATGAGCTCTCCTAATGACCTGTCATTGGCAGCTTGACTTCAGAACATTCCAGGCTCTGTTCCGAGGGGCGCATGCCGAACAACTCAGGAGTTAAAGTGTAGTGTGGCAACCTAACTCTGGATCACCAGAATCACCTGCTTATCCTGAGCGCCACTGTATTGACATTAACTCCCAAGTTCTTTTACGTTCCTCATGAATATTTTCAGATTGCATTTCAGGTCCTAACCTTAATGGGAATAAAAAAAAACAAAAACCCACAACAAAACAAGCAAACCTAACCCCAACCTGGCCTTTCATTTAAAACTACAGAGAACATTGAAGTAACCTTTTCTTGGGAAATAGCACTTTCTTCTGGACAAACATGTTTTCATATAAAGTTCACGTTTTTGGTATTATGGAATTATATAAGGGCAGTGTTTAAACTTAGAGAATATTGCTCTTTAAGGAACCAGAACGATTTAACCTTTTAAAAAATAGATATAGCCCGTATGTAGAAACATAGAAAAAATATGGTGGGGACAACTTTTATTCTTAGAGGAGGCAAAGGGACTAAAATTACAGAAAGGTTAAATCTAATTGAGTTCCCGTGACCACTCAGCTAGAATTTAATCCAGTATTTAAAGAAAAATGTCTGTTTGTTGGTGGTGTAAGACTGCTAGAACTGACCCCATCTCGGGTGGCTAACTGTCTCTGTGCCTGGGGTACCTGAAAACTATATTCCAGGCTACAGTCTGTCCCTCCACTCTACCCATGCACACATTTCCCTCTGCTGTGTCATAAGGTCAGCTTTGCTAGCTTCACTTCACAGGTGAGGACACTGAGAGTCAGAGTCACAGAGCCCCCAAAGGTGGTGGCAGGGTCTGAACTGAAGGTTGGCCCTACCACACCAGACACTTACGGAGCACTCAGAAGCAAAGGTTCAGGCAGTGTTTATTGACACATGGGGAGCCACTATTCTAGGAGAACTAGAAGAGTCAGCATTTCAGAGAACATTTGATTGGCTAATTCCAGGGGACAGTGAAGCTATTAGGCCATGATTCCTCCTGGCCAAAGCACTCATCTGAGAGGAAGTAAAAGGTTGTTGCAAATAGGGTTTAGAAACTAGGGAAGGAGATGACGCCCCCTTTGGTGTGGGCATTTTCTATTGTCTTCAGAGAGATAAATGACTCTCCCTCTTTCTCTCTCTCCCTCTCTATATAAACTGTGTGTGAGTGTGTGTGTGTATAAATATACATATATGTATATATATATGTACAAACTTGTACACACACAAACACACATACACGGACACACACATAGACACACATACACAGACACACATACATAGACATACATACATAGACACATACACACACAGACATACACACATAGACACACATACACAGACACACACATAGACACACATACACAGACACACATACATAGACATACACACACAGACACACATACATAGACACACATACACACACAGACACACACACACAGACACACACATAGACACACACACACACACACACACAGACACACACACACACATACACACACACACACACACACACAGACACACATACACACACACACACACACACACACACACACACACACACACACACACACACACACACACACACACACACACACACACACACACACACAGACACACACACACACAGACACACACACACACACAGACACACACAGGCACACACACAGAGACACACACAGACACATACACAGACACACACACACAGAGACACACACACACACAGACACACACACATACACATGGGCTTTCGAGGTTATCATTAGCAAAATGGGCTCAGCCTTGAAGAGCTTGGGACTTTCCTTTGTGAAGAAGGTGACCACCGCACTTTAATGCTAGAGCCTGGAGGAGCAACATTAGAACCAGAGACCAGTACAAAAACTTTCCTTGGAAGTGCTGAACAGGTGGGAGCAAGTTCAAGCCAGCTTAGCTCAATTCAACAAGCTAGGGAACCTGGCTTAGTTGTTACTCTGGGTTCTGGTAGAGATTCTGATGCCGTAGGTTTGGGGCATCTTAGAAATCAGTGCTGAGATACCCCAGTGTAGGGGAACGTCAGGGTGGGGAGGTGGGAGGGAGTAAGTGGGTGTGTGGGTGAGGAGCACCCTCTTAGAAGCAGGGGCTGGGGATGGGATATCGGGTTTCTGGAGTGGAAACAGGGAAAGGGGATAACATTTAAAATGTAAATAAAAAAATCCCCCCCCCCAAAGAAATCAGTGCTGAGACCTCAAACCAGACCAACCAAATCAACAAGGCGGGTGTATGGTTCAATTTTCTAACCCTGAGAGAAACCAGTCTAAAGAGGAAAGCTATTTCTGATGTTTCTGTTCATGGCTACCCTCTTCATTGCAACACTGTGTGGCAGAACATCGTGGCAAAGGGAACATGTGAAAGTAGAATCCACTTATTCCTGGAAATGTGGACAATTTGTAGAAGCAGCTGGAGGTAACATATACTCCTCAAAACATTGCCCCTCATTCTTCTTCCACTAAGGACTAAAATCAACGCATCCATGGAATTGATCTGTTTCCTTGCCTTGAGAGATGGATGGGGATTTTTTTATTCAATGGTGGTTCTTACCTTTCTGAATCTCTCTGGTGCCCATTGAAGTGTGAACTCTTTTCTCAATAATTGGGAATATTCACATCAACACGGGGCTGCTGTTTGGGGGATTTGCATGGACTTTGAGTTTCACCTCTAGGAATGAAGTAAAACAAAGAAGGGAGCAATATTTTTGCCTTTGATCGAACAAGGGTGCCTTCAAATCTAAGATGCGAACAGGACCCATGGCATTTGTGGCTACCTCGATGTTTCCCTTTTTTCCGGTCATCTCTGTGGGTAATGAATAGTAGTGTAATTTATAACAGAGCAGAAGAGGGGTTGGGGGCTCTGTGTAGAAGTGAGCGTACTTATTTCTCAAGTCATAACATGTAAGTTGGGTTTGACTTCCACACCAGGCTGCTGTAGGAAGCGCTGTGTCAGTACGGTTCCCCATCTCTGTCTCAGAGTCCCCTGTGAGATGTCCATTCATTTGCGCACACTCCATAAGGGTAAATGTCCTCCCCTTCCCCAACTGGCTGTGAAAACTGCTAAATGGTGAAATACTTCCCATCTGAAGAGAAGAGTTTCTGGCTGGTGGGTGGTTGAATGATTCACTTCCTGGTATTAGTACAATGAGAAAATCCTCATTCATAAATGTCCTCTTAATTGTAGCAACTTTAGTTTAAGTAGGTCTTCACCGCTGGGTCATTCAAACGCTGGTGATTCTTTGAAATGTCCAGACGGATGTGAACATACTTCTCAATCTACAGGGGCATCTTCATTGAATGGACTCTCCCAAGACCAGAGATAGGCAGCTATTGTGAATCAGAGGTCAAGGTGGTACCAGAAAAGATTTTTTTTTCCATTGCTAGGGATGAACCAAAATGGAGATTTGGTATGCTACATACTGATCCATCATCAAGGCACATCCCCAGCCGAAATAGACTTTTGTAGGTGATAGAAGCTAAAACCCTAAATTCCACCAAGGCTAAAAAGAGTGTTCTGATGCCTAAATTAGTTACTGTCAAAAAGCCTCAATTTTTCTTAACTATATTTGAAGAAAGAGACCTGGGCATACTGCAATTGATAAATGAATATGAAATCCTAGGGGGTGAAGAGGTTGGCCCAAGGTCAGTGGCCGAAGGAGAGGTGGCAGTATTTCCTTTTGGCAGAGTCAGAGTTTGGTACAGGGTGTAGAGAGAGTAAAGGCTAAACTTGGCCAACGAAAAAGGGTTGGGTGGATTTAGAGAACTTGCAAGTAATTCCACGAGCCATAAAACGTTACTCAAGGTCTTTGAGTGTGCCTGAGGGACCAGTGCCAGGATTTGTCCAGGGAATAAGCCAGAGTGGGACAGACTGGCACATGAGGGTGGTGTGTGGAGACACACATCACCTACTTAGCAATTCACCTTAGCATAGACACAAGTGTAGGCTCCAACATGGGGCGATTCTCCCTCACACCCTGGGGGCCTGTGGAGTCTAAGCCGCAAGCAGGGGTAATGAGGGATGGAGTGCTGGGTGCCAGGAGACAGTGAGGTGAAGTAGAGGTCAGGAGTGAGGAAGTACCAAATGGCAAACATGGAGGTATAGAAGCTTCTGGAATTATGACCACTTGGGGGCTGAGGTGCTGTGGGATTTTGAGGTCCTTGTAGTGCAGCTTACTATAGCAAGGCATATGGAAGACCAGATTGTAGGAGAGGAAGAGAGAGAGAGAGAGAGAGAGAGAGAGAGACCAAACCATAAAGGTGTATGTGAGAGTGACTGCATTCTCTGCCCATGAATTCTCTCACTGAGTTCTGGAGAAGTTGGCTCTGTAAACACTGATATGAAGATTTGGATCTACAGTTAGTGACTTTTCTATCCATCACAGAAGACATTTTATAACCCATACCGGCATAACAGGACTTAGTGCTTGATATTTCCTTCAGGGAAAGTATCTACAAACATGGTCATGGGTTCCAGAGGGAGTAGGACTGTGCTCGCCTTCATTGCGCGTGGCATTCTGGCTGGAGTTTAGGAAGCAGACATCTGTGCTGGCTGGAGGATGAGCTACTTGTTCTGTCACCTAAGTCCCTATCATTCTACTTCATGGGAAAGTTCTTTTGTCCCACAGGAAGACAGAAAACGGGTAGGTCAATAGTCATTGGAGCACCCTTATCTGGCTGTCATTTAGAAAGGTGTCTCTTAAGAAAGATCCCCGGAGCCAGGCTGACACTTTTTTCCCTGCCTTCATCTGTAATTGGCACACAGTTTCAGACATGTTTTTACTTCTCTGTGATTCTTGCTGTCCACATTTCAAATTGGACTCACAGTAGTCATCCCATCCTACATTTGGGTTCAGGAAGAAGGTAGTGCTTGACATGAGACCTCCAATGCCTTAGAAGGACGGACTTTCGTGATAATGCTGGCACAATTAATGCCACTGACCCAGGGCCTGTGGTTCTCATGGCAGAGAACCCTGTTCTCATTGGCAAAGAGGATTGTACTGTACAGTGACGCCTTTGAGGTTGCACTCGCAGAGTAGATTTGGAGCAGCTCCTAGAGGCATGCATGGTTCTTGAACAATTGCTTCAGAGGTCAAAATATGAATAAATACCCTTGGATGGCTTAGTGGAGATGGTGAGCTACCAGAAGATAATGAGTGAGGATTTCCTTTGCTACTGTGGCCTTGGGGAAATCACAACGCAATTTCAATGGTGAAGAACTGAAGGGGCAGGGGGAGTGATATGGAGGGAACAGGGCTGAGCTGGTGGATGGGCCTCCCTCAGGAGCAGAACTGCACCTCCAGCTCAAGCAGGAGGCATTTCATGAGTCAGCATTCAAGTACCTCTAAAGGCTGTGCATGGGGCCCAGTGGAAAACTTTATCACTCAGATGTGACATTTTAATAGGATTAAAGCAACCTTGACCAAGTGGAACCAGATGGGGGTAAGGGGTAGTGGGGTAGGGATGGCCCCAGAGCTCTGATTCCTTTGAGAGGTGGAAAAAATAATGCACGCAGCGTTTCTGAACAGCCTCCACAGAGCAGTAATTGTGGATCGTGTGTAGTTCTAATGAGAAGGCATTTCGCTTTGGCAAACACGTCAGCACCGTGCGTCTCCAAAGCCCGGTGGCATTTGGCTGCTTAGCTTTTGAACTCCGAGAAGTATCAGAGCGACCGCCAGGAATTGCAGGAGAGTTCAGATCTCCGACGGGTTAAGAGGAGAAACATCTTAGCACTTGGCTTATGAAAACCTCACACTTCAATTATGTGCTGGAAAAGGTCATTGGGTGGAACTTCCTTAAGGATTCCAGTGTCTCATATAGAGGGACCAGCAGGCTGGGACTGTTTAAATATTGTGTTGTAAAGCCTTTTATTTTTTTTAAGAAGAAAACAATTTCCATGGAAAAGTGGTGAAGAGTTCTTTAGTCATTAAGTCCATGTGAGTTTGTGATACTTCAAGCAGGAGAGTTTGGGTAAAGAAGATTCTAAAAGAGTAGTACATTTGGAAAAAGTGGACAGATTTTTGAAGATCTAAAAATAGCCAACATATTCCTGGGGTTCATGTGACCAGAACACTGCTGTGTGGTTTCTTTGAAGTGCAGTGTCCTTGGACTGAGCTTCTAAACTCTTCTCCCTGTGACCTTTGGAAACAGCACTGTCCCTCTGCCATGTGTGTTGATGCTAGGGAAAAAGAAAATAGATCATTTTGTTCCTCCACAGTCACATGAGTTTTGGATTCAGAGGTGGCATTATGGCTTGAAATCGTAAGTGTTTTTATTGGCTCTCCAAAACTTGCTCCAGATGCAGCAATCATGTTGCCCGGGACTGTGAAGTCCGAGAGAAGTAGGAGATCAGAACGTCAGATGGGTTGTAGATGTCTGAGGAATCTGCAGCTGGTCAACTTGTGTATGTGTCCATTTCTAAGGCAAAGGCTATGTCGGTGTCTACACGTCATGGGGTAAACCAGGACTTACTAAAGTATTTTTAAGGGATGTGCAGAGCTGAATTCACTTACTTTACGTGGCAGGGAAATGACTTTAGAAGGTTTGAAGTGTACAGATTATGTCCTAGAGGTAAGCCCACCACATCACATTAAATCCATTTTCCAAAATAACATAAAGCTGTCCAGTTTCTATACCTCATGGTGCCTTTGACAATTTTTATCCCTAGAATTGAAACAGGTGACCTCGGAAGGCATGTGTGTGTGTTGTGGGGACCCTCTAGAATGTACCAGAGACCTGGGAGGTGAGAGACTCTCAGGACTCGGAGGGAGGGACCTTAGATAAAATGCCCTACAGTGGGGAAAGGGAACTTGTAGAGCCCACCTCCAGTAGAAGGACAGGGCATCAAGTGGAGGGGTGGGGTTTGCCATCCACAGTCAAAAACTCTGACCCAGAATTGTCCTTGTCTGAAAAAACTGCAGGAAAAAAAAATGGAGAAGAGACTGAGGAAAAGAAGGTCCAACGATGTAAGATTAACTGGGTCCTGTGTTGCCACAGGGTTCATGCTGCTGGGGAGGCGGGATGAGGGAAGTTGACCCAGTGCTTACCAGACACGGGACACTGCTCCTGCGGTGGGAAAGCACAGTCTGAGAGCGGGACACACCCAGAGCTGGCCTGGGCCTTCAAGGAGGCCAGGACCCTTGGGTTCTCAGGCTCTTGGGCATCCAGGCACCGCTGGGATGCCACGGAAGAGCTGAGAACTGAGTGGGGGCCCAGAGGGCTGGATCTAGTCCAGGGCCGGGAGGGAAAAGGGAAGGGGGCTCTGGCCGGTTGCTCAGGGAGAGTCCTTGGTTTGGTGGTGGCGGCTAGGAACGCAAGTAGGCTAGGCGAAGGACTTCTCTGTGGTTCTTCACAGTGGATCCCAATGGAAAGAGGCAGTCCATGGTTTCAAGGCTTTTATTGTCATGGCCGAAGGTGGTTGAATAAAACCGTACCCCACTTCTCAGGGTAGGCCTGAGATTAAATACTTTTTACAGATAGGAGTGGATGGGAAGAAAAGGTGATTGGCTAAGCCTTCAGGCCTTTGGTTACCTCATTATAATGGAGATGTCTTGAGCCTACATGACCTATGGTCACATCCTCTACCTGTGAAGGGGCTTGAAACATTGCCCTTTCATGACTGATGACCACAAATCTATAGAGGGCTGTAGGCTAGTGATGAGCCAGGCTTCCTGGGAATCAGGTGAAACTTCTACCATCCCTTTCATGGTTATCGGGGTTTCAAACCTCCTTAACCAGGAACCAGGGTGCCTTTCACAGTCCCACACAGTAACAGGCCCAAATTGGGATTCACCTCAAAGGGAGGGTCCAAGACCTGACACTATTACTGATGCTATGGTGTGATTACAAACAGGGGCCCATTGTGACTGCCCAACAAGCAGCTAAAAAAGCCAGATGCAGATATTTACACCCAACCAATGGACAGAAGCCAGTGACCCTGTGGTTGAATTAGAAGAAAGTTGGAGGAAGCTGAGGAAGAGGGCGACCCTGTAGGAGGACCAGCAGTCTCAACTGACCTGTTCCCTGGGACCTCTCAGACACTGAGCCACCAACCAGGCAGCATATACCAGTTGATATGAGGCCTCGAACACATATACAACTGCTGGGTCTGGACTCAGTCAGAGAATAGGCACCTAACCCTCGAAAGACAGGGCCCCAGGGAGTGGGGAAAGTCAGGTGGGGTGGGGGTTGGGGTGCGGCATTCTCTTGGAGACAGGGAAGGAGGTGAGAGATGTGGAACAGTCAGAGGGTGAACCAGGAGGGGGATGAAGTTTGGATTGTAAAAAAAGGTTAAAGAATGAACGAATAAAAATAAATAAATAAATAATAAATGAAAAAAAGCATGTCTATTCCTGGGGGCTGGAGAGAGATGGCTCAGTGGTTAAGGGCACTAAATGCTCTTCCAGAGGTCCATGGTGGCTCACAACCATCTGTAACGGGGATCCAATGTCCTCTTCTGGTGTGTCTCAAGACAGCAACTCTCTCTCTCTCTCTCTCTCTCTCTCTCTGTATATATATATATATATATATATATATATATATATATATAT